>NW_008656495.1:18790-24911 GCF_000695815.1 Acanthisitta chloris | reverse complement strand
GGGAAATGAGCTAAACTAGTTAGGACAAGTTTTTGTAGCACCAAAGATGGTAAGTGAGCCTCAAGACAAGGAGACAGATGAAGGGATTGTCGTCTCCCACAGGTCTTTGCCATAGTCCCTCTGAAAATGAATTTGTAGTTTTCCCTCAGCATCCAGTGAAAAGGAGGCTGCGAGAAAAAGTCACTGGGCAGAGGTGGGTGAGAGCACACCCACGTATCTGTCTGTCTCTTTCCACAGCATTTCTTCCCATGGCTGTCTGGCTAAGCCACATATACAGTGTCGGTATGAACCAACATGGATTTACACATCGCCATATATACCAGAATGTCCTAGTGTCAAAGGTTGCTTGTGTATGCAGGGATGAAAAATTGTGTCATTTCTTGAGTAGAATGGATATATTTGGTTTTCTAAAGCTTTCTGCTTGACTTAACACATTGGACTTCCCATAAGCTATGTGGATAAGTGATGCAAGGAAAAAAAATCTAGAATTTATTACAGCTATGCTGGTGTTTTTTGAAGTTTTCTCAAAGTTTAGAAGACACTTAACAAATCAGATTTTTTATACTTCAGCTCATACCTGTGTCTCAAAGAGCAATCATAATTAAATCAGAATAATTCTTAACACTCAAGTTTTACTACTCATTGCATAACTTTGGTTGTACACTCAAGACAATATGTGTGTCCATCTCCTGTACCTATTTTCAACCCAGGAGTTATTGAGATCATCACATATCTGTTCTGGAGGTGCTGTATGACTGCACTGAGAACTCTTTATGAATTCTTCATGTCACACTGCAAGGCAAGAGTCCAGAAAAGCATTAAAAAACCCCACATCTGGATTTTATTACCACTGCCACCCAGCACAGCAGGGTCCTAACCGGTAAACCTTTGGACTCACGTGTCTTCTTCTAAATATTTCAAAATGCTTTACAAAGATGAATGGATTAAGCTTCTAAACCTCATTTCGAATATAAATCAAACCCACTGCATTAAATGTGGAGATGAGATGAAGCATTAAGAGATGAAACAAGTTTTGTTGCTATCACAGGTCTGGGGTAAGAATAGACCCCCCAAATTTCTGAATTTCCTTCATCTGTTGTGACCTGCCCCCGAGTATGGTGGTGGTAAAGCATAATAAAGAAAGCAAGTTACTTGGATCTTTTCCCATAAATTTTCTTTTGCTCATATGCTTTAGAACCAGCAGAATATTGTCAATGAAGAGCCCAGAAATACAGAAAATGATTTTAACTGAAGAGTGAAACACAATCCAGAGAAGGCTGTTATCATCTAGTTTGCAATTCTGATTCTCAGAAGCTTCTCCTGATGATTTTTTTTACCTTCTTTAATCAAACCTGACTCAGAGGATAATGATATCACCCCCACTGCTGCTGTTCTCACTCTTATTAGCATTGTCCCTCAAAAGACTATTAATGAATAACTGGTGGTAGCTGTCAGCTCAAGACATCAAATGTTACACACAGTTGTAGAGACATTGTGTCTGTGTGCCTTCTTCGGGTAGTAAAATCTTGAAAGACCAAGAGGAGTTAAAGAGAGAGAGTGATCTGAAGAGTTTGTGCTGTTTCTTATGGAAAGCAGCTTGCAGCAGTATTCCCCAGGACAGTTACATCTGTGTAACACCATTCTAGGAACTCCCCAAGTCGTACACACTCCAGAGAACCTGAGAAGTAGGTGCAAGGCCTATGATATAATGCTGTCATGTGTGAAAAGCGAAAGAGAAAATGAGAGCAAAGGTAGGTATAATGCACAGTAATCTCTGTGAATCAACAGCATTTCCATATAACAAAGCAAAGGAAAAGTGGGATGATTTCAGACTAAGCATGTGAGCTTTTGAGGCAGAAGCATTTTGATTTGAAGATCATAGTAAAGAATGAAACACAAATCTCATAGCATAGTGTCAGGGAAGCACAGGAGATCAAACGAAAACTTGTACCCTAACTTTGCTGACGACAATGAGTTAATCTGTTGCTGGTATATCACATTTGAAGGGTATTCCTTCAGTGATCCTGCCAGAGCTATTAATCTCCTTCTGGGCAAGTCCAAGTACCCACTGGTTCAGTAGTTGATTCAGATACATAATAGAAAGGACAATTATTTCACCACTAATCTTTCTTTTAATAGATTAGATTTGTAGAACAATATCAGCTGAAAAGGATCTCTAAATTCACCTGATCCAATCCCCTGCTCCGACCTGAACCTGTTTAGAATGGGTTGCTCATGGCCTCGCACAGTCAAGTCTTCTTCATGTCCAAAGATGAAGATTTCATTTCCTCAGTGGGGAAATGGGGCTGAGCTTCATGAGGCTCATGTCAGTAGATGTCTGTAGGCTGTTAACATCCCTCTGCACATATACCCGGTTTTATCTCTTTTAATATATGCATACTGGTTTTACTTTGTTCCAATTAACACAGTGTTAATTTCAGCCACCATGGCAAGGTATATGGTGGGGCTAAAGGGATTATAGCTCCCTCTTCGCTAGCATTACCTGGTCACGTGGCACAGCAAGAGCCACACATCCACCCACATGCTAATTGCAGCTGACTGGAATCAGGCACAGGCAATTCTCAGAGTCAGATCCTTGCCTAGCATAAAATAGCAGGGTACATTCAAGATGAAACGACTTCTGCCATTTTAGAAAAGCTAGAGATCTAATCCAAAAAGCATTCTCAAAATTTGTTTCTGCTTTCACTGAAATCAATGGGAAACTCCACAGGATTGTTACTTCCATTGCTACAACATCAGGTACATGCAGACAGGGAGTGGGCACTTCAGTATGGATTCATAACTAGTCCACGCATTATTTGTACTGTGGTAATGTCAGAAATGTTTTGGACAGCATCGGTGCACACAGGAATGCAGACATCCTGCTTCAAATTACTGACAGTCTAAAATATTAATGCCTACATCATCAACCAGCACTTCTTTACTACGAGCTAAATCTTCTCACTCTTTAAGGCTTCACTCTTTTCCCTTTTACAGTACAAAATGCCCTGTTTCTTCCACCTCAGAGGACGCTGACCTCACCTCAGCCACTGTATATAAAATCAGGTGTTATTGGAGGGAGTGATCTCAGGGGTCAAAGTTGATGGCAGTGCTGGAAAGGCAATGCAGTATCGACCATCTTGCTGACAGTATTTTTCCTCCTCAAACCTTAAACTTTTCCACACCTCTAAATGGAAGAAGATAGTGCCCAGAGAGGAGTCCTTCCACCCCACTGAACAACTCACTTAGCTGCACAACTTCTAAGCCATAAACCACTTGAGTAATCCCACTGCTCATCGTGGGATAAAAGGAGAAAATAGCATTAAAGATTTAAAGTAAAGAACACAGCAAACTCAAATGATAGCTGCACCATTCACGTCATTACAGCTAAGGGTTTGTCAGCACTTTCATTATAATGCTCATTTCTCTGCTGTCACTCCAGGCTAAAATTTGGCAGAGCATAAAACTTAAAGCACAGACAGACACAATAAGAATGCAATGAAAAGGAAAGCAAAGGTTTCAAGGACAGCATCCTAAGATACCTCCCATGTCAGGAACAAAGCATGATGCAAGACATTAAGCTAGGACAACTATCCCTTTTCTCATTAAGATGGTGTGATAGAGAGGGGATTGCACTGAAGGCACGGTGAGATATATTGTTATGAAACTACAATGAGTAGCTTAAAAGATCCAGAAGCATAAGTATTAATATGGTAATTTAAATTAAATTTGTGCTGCAGTGCAATGGAAATAAATAAGGTAGAAAGAAGAGGCAGACTGCACACAACTATTACATCTGAACAGTAGAGATCAGACTTCGCTTTGGGAATGTGGGAAAATATGTGAGCTTGGACTGGTTTGGGGAGTGGAAAGTGCCACTAATACAAGAGATTTCTCTCAAGTAGTGTAGAGTACCTTTCTGCCTTCCTCCTTTCAGCATTGAGGTTGTTGCTCCAACAGTCCAAATGTCCAAAATGCAAGAAAACAGGACCAAAATATCTCTTATGCTCCAGTAGTAAGCCTTACTTTATAGAGTAGCATGAAATAGTACTGCCATTGAAAGAAATTATCTCACTTACCCCTCTGCTCCATCCCCTCAGATCCTTTGTCTACCTGGTACCCATACAGATGCAGAATGACACAGAGTAAAGAACTGAGACTAGAATTAAGATGTGATAGTGGGCCAGTTTTAACTTGGACAAAGCCCTGAGCAACCTCATCTGAGAACAGTACTGATTTCTGCTTCCAGCAGGACACTGGACTGGGTGACCCCTCAAGGTCTCTTCCAACCTGTGAGAATCTCTGTTTTTATGGATCAGCTCATGGATGAAGTCAGAGAGGCTTAAGACCACTTCTTGCAGTAACAGATCTAGCTAATGTTAAGTTGAAATGGGCACAGGTTACAGAATTAGGTTTTATTTTTTATATTTTTTAAAAAGCTTTTAACAGGTTTGATTAATAGAAAACAGTAAGAACAACAAATATAAAGTTACTGTTACATAGACTTGGTGTACTGAATGGTTTAGTCACTCCCCAGCTTTGTCAGTAGGTGCTGTGGGACTTAGCACAAACGATTTTAATTTTGTTTCAGCATCAGAGAAGATGCTTCTTATCTTTAAAAAGCACTTAGAGATGAACTGTATTATCTATGCAACATATGATTGCTATTATTATCTCAGTAAATTTTTATGAGGATTTGAAGAGTTCCAGTAAGACAAAAAAGAAGGTGCTTTTTTTCCCATGTTCAGGATTAGTTATAACAAAGATGAGAAGATAACTATATAGGTCACCTAATCCCATTGACTTTCTTAGGGTCACATCTTTCTTGACTTCATAAATGAATGCAGGTTTGGACTGTGATATTCTTCCAGCAGCATTTGAAGAAGGGCAGTTGTGCATACTTCATAATATATGTTCATGTGCTTGAGAAAGTTCAGTGCATCATCCTTAAAGCAGCACAACTGCTGAACATGGAAAAACTACATTATGCTCATCTTAGGAGAGCTCTGATAGCTGCAAGAAACAGGGTATTAAAAACAATATTAAAAGAAACACATGCCCACACAACATCAGTTTAATTTGGTTGCAAAGGAATTATTTTCACTGCAGCAATTAACAAATCTGGTGCTTAAGAGCCACAGTTCTGTTCTAAGTTTATCGGGTCATGCATGCATGTTATAACCTAGAATTTATTGTAATTTATCCCAGAGAAGAGGTGGAACTCTGCTCTCCTGCTTGCCTGTGCTGTCAGGGAAGGGCACACTGCTTGCATAAGATACAGGTCACACATTCAAAAGCATTTTCCTGGCACTCTCAGGCTTTTTTCTTTGTGCAAAATGCTGATGCTTTTGAGATTCAATGATTTAGTGTGTCACTGCGCTAGTGTAACAGATGGCACAGGAGAGTAGAATGAATGAACAATGGCTGAGGGACTATGTTTCACTTTGTTCAGTGTGCAATCTTTCAGCAGTTCTGATACAAGGCATCTATTATTCTTTTTAGATCAATCTGCTCCCTTTGTTTAACACTATCCAGTTAACATCTTTTGAAAAATTAGGCAAAATGCCAGTGCAGGATGCAGTACTAATGGGAGAAGAGACAGATCTTTCTAAACCTGAGGTCCTTATTTCCTTCTAACAGAACACTGAGTACTGTCTTCATTGTGTATCTGACCATACAGGTCCCTGAATCAAAATCTAGGATTTCCTAGTCCTCTGCTTTCAGGCCTCTTCTGCAAAACACAAGCCTTCTGTGTCACTGGAGCCCCAGCTAACACCTGAAGGAAGGTTTTCATGTGGGGTTAAGCAGTCTTGGGCAAGGACCTTAGACTTTGCACAGACCCTTTAAACAAAGATAAAGCTAGACAAGGATAGAGCTTGTAAAGAGTAAGAAAAGGAGAGAAGAGGTTGAAAGTCTTCAAGGCAGCATTTAGATGGGTGGCCACATTTATCCACTCATTTGGCACAAGGAGCAAGGACTGTGGATTAACCTGTTCTTACTCATGGTTAAAGAGGAAATAGCTGTGACATAAAAGGCAAAGGATAACCTCTCCTCTCCTGCAAGCTGGGGATCACTAATGCTCAGCAACATTCTTGCATTTTGTCAGACCTCAGGCAGCTGT
>NW_008656495.1:0-18766 GCF_000695815.1 Acanthisitta chloris | reverse complement strand
GTGATACCCTTAAATACTAATGTATATGTTAACATGGGAAGTGGATGTATCAGGTGGAAAATAAATTATAAGCCCTTCAAGTGTAGGGATTAAAAAATCAAGCTATGAAAAGCACTGCAGCGCTCTATAGTAACAGCCCAAACATTGCAGTCTAAAAATGTTACAGAAATGTTTACATAACCGGATCTAAAGACCTAATCCAATGCTCACAGACTTTGGTGAGACTAAAAATCTTGATGCAACTTCTTTTTTTCTTTAAATAATCCCTTGGAAATGTAAAAAGAGTTCTGTGCTATGCATTTGGAGAGCAAGAGCTTTCTGCTGATAAAAATCCCGGAAAAGCTACTGTATTCTGATGTTTCTGTTGCCTCTGAATGTTAATTAACACTGGTTTGATTTAGTCTTTAAGGTGAAAAGAAACATTAGGTTTTGGGTCTTAATTTCTTTGATTTTAAACAATGTGTTAGTGATACACATTTTTTACTTGCTACACATTTTTTCTCAGCTGACAGCTCTCATGCTTTGATCATCAAGACAGCAAGAGGAAGCAAACGTGTAATAAGGACAGAGATCCTACTTCAGGGAGCAATGTGGCAAAACACTTTAAGTTAGAGAAATAAATTGTCTATCCTTTGGGAAATTCAGGCATTTCAAAGTTTATTTTCATCCTTAGTGGATAAAACATATTGAAACTCCACAACGTTCAGTGAAATGTGGATTGTACCATCTTTTAATTTGGGAATATCAACCAGGTCCTGTTGAAATATTTTTATAGTAATATGGAAATATTATAATCTGTGCAGCTGAAAGTTTGAACAAGAAGAAAAGATCCAAATGAGAAATAGAAATGCTGAAATGCTGTATTCAATTTTATTTTTAAAACATTTCTGAACATTTTCCACGTGAAGTTCTTCTTCCATTCCACTAGAAGATGTTTTGAATAAGTTATTTTCCAACAGTAAAAGATCTTTTTTTCTACAGTTTATTGGAAATTTTAAATTTTAGCACCTTTCAAAGAAACAGTCTAATTAGCTAGAACTACCTGAAGCTGCCCTGACATTTTTTTCCAAAAAAATTGTGGTTTTTTGCACACATTTTATAAACTGCACAACCTGTGCCTGTGATCCATACTCAGGGTGGGAGAAGAAAAGGAGACTAGAAACAGCTGCTACTAATTTAATGCCTATACCAAATTCAGATAAAATTAAGTTTAAAGGTGTTTAAGAGCTAATGCACTGGATATTTTCTAAAGTCAGTATTTTCTATTAACAGCAGAAGGAATTACAGTGCCATTCCTGAAAAGATAAACAAATTCTTTTTTTACAAGATTGTGAACCAATAAATACACCTAAAAGTTGCTTTTATGCCAAAGATAGCTTCCACATCCCCTTTTTTACATAGTTGCAAAGCCTTAAGTGACCTCCAGCCAGCCAGTCAAGTGTGTCAAATTATTCAGTACCTATTACTGCACTAGTCTCCAAACCCAAAACCCAGATTTTTTGCTGGAATTCTGAGCGTATAGAAGACATTCAAGCATGAAGTCTGGGCAAGGTCAGCATGCTCTCTGCCTGGGCTGGAAATGATGTGGGAAATTCCACTTGATTGGTCTCAGTGCAGTTTCAAAACAGTGTAAAAGGCATTTGAGGGAAGCAAAGCTGCAGAGAACACTCGTCCTTAGCTCTGCAAGGTGGGAATCCTTACAAAGGCATTAATAGCTTTTCCTGCAATGCATCCAGACTTGTACCAGGGAAAGCCTGATAGGTACAGGGATATGTAACAGCAGGAAAATGACCTTATGGTGGATGCTTCATCCACCATTTCATTCCTGTAGAAGCTCACTTGTGGCAAGAGGAAAATGGGACAATTTCATGCGGAATGCAGGGATACAGCCACTACACCTGTGTGTGCACCAAGGATGACAGAGCAGAGGAAATGCCTCTGAGTCATGGTGAAATAATAATACTTGTCTGCAAATGGATGAGGCAAAAAGAATTTTTTCACAAGTTTTGCTATTGTTTTTCCAGTTGAAAGTAATAGTAATTACTTCCTGAAGGCTGTTAGATTAGATGCGTAAGATTCATGAAATAGATAGGAATTAGAGTGAAAAAATAGGAGCCAGAATAATCCTTTGGTAGTATATACTTGGAGATGAAAGGCTATTTAACCTCTGCCTTCAGCATGGAGGTTGTGCAGTTGTAAAACCTCTCACATCCAACCCACTAGCACATCCTAAACCAACACCATCTTAAGGTTCCTCAGCTGTAGAAACAGGCTGGTTTAAAGGCATCTTTGATCCTCTGACACATGGAAAGTTCTTGTTGCAAAAAAAATTAGATATGGGGCAGGACATCGAAGATAATCAACCCACTGGAGAAAAAAAAAGCCTCCTAGGCTTTGGCAGGTCTTTCTCATGCATATGGAGGAGTCTGTGCGTCATAAACAGTGAATGAGATCCATCACCATGTCAGTATTAATGAATAATGAGAGACACAAAGGCGAAGTCAAAGCCTGAGTGAAATGGACAATGACAGCTTCAACGGGTTTTTTATCTCACAAGTTATAGGTGTGATTTCTAAAATATCAGAAATTAAAGTGAGTTACAGACTCCAGAATGCACAATTCAAGTCTTAAGCAGTCAAGTATAAGGAATCCATGAATATTGCTTTTCTCAAACTCTTCATACATGCTGCTGAAACACCTGAAAGTGTGCATCCAGTCAGTGTGAACAACGCAGGAAGGAATAAAACTTCAGCTAGTTTTGCAGAACAAAAGAGAGTAACTCCAGAGCTGCAATAGCAACCACTCTGACGAACAGTCCTTTGGATCTTCCCAAAGAGCAAACAGGCACCACCATCTGAAAGATTGCTGATTTCATTGTAATTCTTTATCTAATTCCACTCAACCATTTAATTTAAATTAAATCATGCTAAACAGTATCTAATAACATTTCAGTAAGGAGATTTTTCTGAAATAAGAAAGGAATCGTCATCGTTTTAGAGGATCATTACTAATCCCTTCTGCCTTGAAAACTAACTACTGCTTAAATTCTCAGAACAATGTATTTAGTGGACCAGGGGGTCTGCTACTCCTTCACCTCTAAGACTCATTCTGTCTTGCTCTTCATGTGAAAAATATTCTGAGCTGACTCAAGGTCAAACCCACAAAGACGATCTGGTCTGCGTTGCCCACACCTTTGATATCTGGTCTGTAACAAGAGGACAGTGCAGTGTTTCAGCCTTGTTCTTTAATGCATTTTGGTCCTGATGTTAGTTGCCTACATTATGAAAAATTCTTTTCTGTGCTGTTTGCTGCTTTAATATTCTAAAATTGTGGGATGAAACAACAGCAAAACTGCTCTACCACAAACTCCTCTATGGAACTGGCAGATGTTTAGTCAAGGAAGAACAAACTGACATCAAAACTTATCATTTAGGTCTCTGCCTATTATATATGAATATCTAAAATCATGGTTTTTTTCTTTCTACCATACAAATTTCATTTAAAAACAAAGCTTCATGATTTCACACAAATTCAAATTGTGGCAGAAAATTTCTAGATGAGACGAAAATGTAAAGTATTTTAACAGAGAGACAACAGAGGTTTTAAAATTCTTTCCTATGGCCACATCATGAAGTACAATCATATACATTTAAACCAGAGTTACCAAGCCAAGTTTTATTATATGTGCTTGGGGCTCTTCAAAATCCATCTGCAGAACATTATTTATTCAGTGTAGTAAGATATGGAGGTAAGCCTTGTTTTCCCTGGGAAAAAAAAAAAGACCTGCAATAGATGAACTGCTGTATAGAATAATGTTTTCACACTCATATTCAGTTTTGTAGGAACCATGTATTGGAAAGGAGTACCTGAAATTGGAGCATGCTTGCTCCCCAGCCAGTGAGCATATCCCAGCATTAAAACTGACCATTGGTATTACTCATTCAGTAAATACCGAGGAAATATCTGTGTATACCTTTTGTGTGCTAAGATATCTTAGATATGCTGCCAGGACCTAAAAAAACAGAGTTAGACCTAACCAGCAAATCTAAGGACCTTCCATTTTCACAATTTATACAGTAGTATATTACATATATAAACAGAAATCATCTGCTAATACATTAGAGTAACAGAAAGCTTGTGCTTTTTTCAAATTGCTGAGAATGACTAAGGTACACAGCCTCTCTTTTCAAAATAACAGCTGTCTGTACCCTGCAGGAAAGAGAAAAGAAATTGGGCTTTTGGATTCCAGCAGGGGCTCAGCAAAAGGGATAAAGAGCTGGCAAATTTCAGAGTGCTGCCTTAACACATACCTGCTTGTAGTCCCCAGTATATCTTCTGTTTATAAAACAGCAACAAAAATTATTGGGGGGGAAGGTGTGATGGTGTAACTTGAACTGACAAAATGAGGTGTTGATTCCAGACCATATGTATTGATTTCTCCCCCAGAAACTGAAAGAACAGTCACAGAGTCCATCTGGTCTCCGTACTGCAGAGTGAAGCCTCCCTTGCTCACAGCACTCAGTACAGCACATGTATGCGATTCAACTTCACCTTCCTGTAATTATCTTAGTACATTCCCCAGAAAGCTTGTCTTATTCACTTGACAGCTACCAAGTGATCCGGGCAGACCCCAGTGCTGTCACTGAGGCAGTGGCATGTTAATGGACAGCCACACTGCAGAAGATGTGACAGGGCAGCCGAGCAAAAGGTTTATTGTGCATTTCCTCCATACGTTTCCCAAGCCACTGCACAAGTGTCAGCACTTAGTGGAGCCAATTGTCCCTATCTAAGCAGCCTTGCTAAGGCTGTGACAGTCATTCCTGTTTGAAATGTTATTCTGCATTCCAAATCAGGCCAAGATTGCATTAACTGTGGAAGAAAAGGATAGTCAATAATTCCTCCAAAATTATGCCACATCCTCACTTGAGGAATGACTTGATCTAATTCACTGAGCTCTGTGATCCAAAAGGAAGATGTGAGAGAAAGGTTGGTAAACAATTGAGAATATATGCTTTGTATTTCCTTACATTTCTTTTGCCATTAAATATACTAAGTAATTATTGCTTTGTTATAAAATACTGTTGGGGCTGCATGAAGAGTCCTGTAGTTATTTAATAAATTACTCAGCAAAGGAGTGAATTTAGCCAGGCATCCACTGGTGAGGAGACTGCTAATTAACTGACATCCAGGCAGGCAGCAATTACCCTTCTCCTCCCAGACAAGAAGAATATCACCATTCCAAATATGTGTCGGAAAAGAATTAAGAGCTCTGAAATGTACATCTCTTCCAGAAGGAAGAGATTTGGAATGGCATAGCAATCAACCTAAAGATTTCAAATCATGTGAACTAAATCCAAACCAAGATAAAATAAAGAATCTGAGCTTTATGAAGGGAGTGAACTGGCTTCAGAAATAAGTTTCCAGCTGAGACCAGATTGCAACTGCCTTAATTCACTCTGCAGGAGCAGTTATTCACGCGAGCAGCCCCTGTAAAGCCAGGGAAACAAACTCATGTGAGAGGGTAGTCACGACTGTGAACATGAAGCTTTGCCATCTGACCTCCATAACCAACAGAATTCCATGATGCTTTTACTGAAAATACCATAGAGATGCTGGTGTTGTTTATGCTTTGCTTAGCTGTGATCGTGCTGTCATTTCATGCAAAATGTCTTAGGAGGAAATTAACTGATTTCATTTTAATTTATGGGGAGTTTTTAATTCTTACACATTTGGTCAAGTTTATGGGTTGGTGTCTCAGCAAGAGATTTGTAGCAAGCAGGATGCTGGGATTTATTTGGCTTTTGGAACATCCAGCCACAAAGCAGACTGCCCATGGCCACCTGGGGCTGAGGCTCTGATGGTGAGCACCCACCCACCTGCACATCGTCTGAATGTGAGAACAAAGGCAACCAAGCAATTACCCATGCTGGGTAGGAATCAGAGATTACTGAAAGAGGGTCCAAACAGCTCTGTATCCTCAGTTTAATGACGCATGATAGCAGGGATGAGTTTAGAATAGAGCTGTTCTGACTACAAGAGTTTTACATAAAGGCTGAAAAAGAAATATAAGTACAATTAAAGCCCTAATGGGAAAATTTCAAAAGCACATGTAGGATTTAAGTGCCAAGCTGCAATAAGCAGTTAGAGCTAATATCTAAAATCAGAATCCAAGCCTAGGACAAGAGGTGATCTGGCACCCAAAGACCAGCAGCCAGGCTAAATACCAAAGGTCAAGAGTCTGAGCCAGAAACTAAGACACAAACCAAAGGTTAGCACTGAAATAGGTCCTGGATACAAGCCAAAGGTCACAAAATGAGCATTTTCAAATAGCCACACACCTCATCTACTGACTAGTCAGAGAACAAATTTAGATGCTCCCTTAAATAGCCCTGATGTTAGCACCAGTGAGCATTTCCAGGGTGACCATAGTCATCATAGGCTGAAAGGGTCAGCCCAGCCAGCAGTCCTTACCAGCCCACCACTGAGGTCAGAATGGATCATCCAGATCCAGACAAAAGATGGGAACAGCTCCTCCCAGATTGTATAGATGAGTGAAGCCCATAACAGTCACACATACATCTGCAAAGTTTCCTATTGGAAAAAAAAAGTGATGGAGATTTGAAAAATTCCTCTCTTGCATAAGCTTGGTGAAAGTGCAAGAAAAGAGAGTTTCGGACGAATCATAGAATCAACCAGGTTGGAAGAGACCTCAAAGATCATCAAGTCCAACCCTACTGTCATTACTAGACCATGGCACTAAGTGCCACATCCAGTCTCATCTTGAAAACCTCCAGGGATGGTGAATCTACCACCTCCCCGGGCAGCACATTCCAATGCTTGACTACTCTCTCTGTAAAAAAATCTCTTCCTAATATCCAACCTAACCCTCCCCTGGCATAGCTTTAGTCTGTGCCCTCTTGTCCTACTGCTGGTTGCCTGGGAGAAGAGACCAACCCCCACCTGACTACAACCTCCTTTCAGGGAGTTGTAGAGGGTGATAAGGTCTCCCCTGAGCCTCCTCTTCTCCAGGCTAAGCAACCCCAGCTCCCTCAGCCTCTCCGCACAGCACTTGTGCTCAAGTCCCTTCACCAGCCTCGTTGCTCTTCTCTGGACCCGCCCCAGCAAGCAATACGAGGGGAAAAAAATTGGCCACCAAAAGACTCTAGAAACCTCAAAAATCCATGAGATAACAGAAGATCTTGCTACAGATCTACACTTCAGTTGCCTTTTTCCTCTATTACCTTTTCGCTGATTACAACAGAAGTCTATGTACAGGCACTGCTGCTACTGTATTCCTTTGGCTGCATACATTCTCCTCTGATAGCTTTACAAGGTAAACATTTTCCAGTGTTAGCTTATTTTTAATGAGAAATGGGTAACAAAAGTATCAAAAATAAACTTTTTATGTATAAATTAAAATAACAAATTCATCTTAATGTCCCATTATATGCTTCATTAGCACATCCTCTGGAGAACACTTGATGGCTTTGGGAGCATTTCAAGAACCAGTACAATGTTCCTTAAAATTGCAATTAAGAGAAATCTTAAATAATAATCCCAGGGAACAGTTTGCAAATAGCCCATATACCAGCACATGTTTTTGCAAGCATTAATAATTAAATTCTGACTAGATATGCAAATGAAAAATCAACATAAAGAGACAGAATATAGACAATTTCTTTATCTTCCTCTCTGATTTTTGTCAAGGTTATAAAGAACTAATGGGGAATGAAGTAAGTGTAATACGTCTCTCTGTTGTGCTGACAGGATGGTAATAAAATACATTTGTGCAATTACTTTCACTATTACACATTTATTTTTTTATTTCTCAAAGTGTTTGACAGTGTCCTTTTACCAGAAGTCATGCTGTCCTGGTAGCAGCAGCATTTCAGACACCAGCTTTCACTTGCAGTGGGTTTTACTTAGTGAGTCTCTCATTGTTTAAAACCAAACAAATAGTTACTACTGTTCAAACCTCTCAGCAGTTGGCTTGGTGCCACTAAGCCATGGAGAGCACTTTGCAGAAGTGTGATCACTAAACAAGCACCATGAAGAGAGTTAGAGCCCATAAAAGGAAGATCTGAGGCTGAATAAATGTGAAAATCCTGATCTTACACAGTATATGGGAATACTACATGCAGTTCTGGTGCCCTTAACATAAGAAGGACTGGATCTCTTGGAGCAAGTCCAGAGGAGGCCACAAAGTTGATAAGATGACTGGAGCATCTCCCCTGTGAGGACAGGCTGAGGAGGTTGGGGCTGTTCAGGCTGCAGAAAAGAAGGTTGCATGGAGACCTCAGAGCAACTTTTCAATATCTGAAAGGGCCTTCAAGGGAGCCATAGAGGGACTCTTTATTAGGAATTGCAGTGATAGGACAAAGGGTAATGGGTTCAAACTGAAGGAGGGGAAGTTTAGGATAGATACTAGAAAAAAGTTTTTGACTGTGAGGGTAGTGAGACACTGGCACAGGTTGCCCAGGGATGTGGTGGCTGCCCTGACCCTGGCAGTGTTCAAAGCCAGGCTGGATGAGGCCTTGAGCATCCTGGTTTAGTGGGGAAAAAACAAAATACCCAAATCAAACACAAAAAACCCAAAACAAAACACACAAAAAAAAAAAAAAAAAACACAACAGCATATAATGGGAGAGTCTTACAAGAATGTATGTCCAGGATATTACCAGCAAAACAGTCCCTTCCCACATGAATACATTAGAAAGACATGTCTGTCTTTGTCTTCTGAGACCTTCCTTCAGCCTTCAGCTACTCCTGTGTGGACACTCTTGCTACCGAGAACTAAAGCAAAGAGCAGGAGAAACAGCTTTTCCCTTGACTGGTCCCTCACTCCCTCTCCATGCATCACAGATACATCCACAGCTCTCCCTCTGTATCCAGCTGACCTCCCAGACATAACAATCTATTGATTAGTCACATAACAAGTCCATAAGGAAAACAGAGCTGATAAGAATTTTTCTTAGTCCAATAAAGGGTGCCAGTTTCATCTCAGAGTGAAAGCATTTTTACACAGGCATTTTTGTGTTCTATCTTTTGGTAGCTGGTTTTGCATATTCTTCTGTTAGGGTAAATGGTAGACTCTGGTCACTCCTGCCCTGTAGGACTGTTCGTCACTTCTGGAACTCAGTTCTCTTGGTTAACAGGTCTTTTTTGTCATGGAAATCTCATGATTCCTAAAAACGCCCCATCTCTTTCTGACCAGTGTCAGGTGCACACATGCACACAGGGACAGGAGACAAGCAAGCATGGCAATCTTCACCTACCCATCACAGATTTCTATGCCAGCTGTCAGCCACAGATTGCACTCATGGGCAGAGGAGGGGCTGGGCAGTCAGGCAGGCACTGTGTCACTCCAGGACTGCAGAGCCCAGCTGAACCAGCCAGCTCTGGAAAGCATTACAGCAGAAGGAAAAAGCAAGAGATGTGGTCCTTCAGCTGTTTTTGCATATGTGCATTGTTTACACTGCAGCTCTCAAAATCTGTTAAATGTAATTATTTTGAAAATCACGTAGCTTATACAGACTTTAGAAGAGGTAATAATTCTGAAAATGCAAAACACTTGTCGTACCGACTGTGAGGGTTTTGAAAGAACCTAGTAGAGCCTGTCATGAAAATTGGTACTCTAGAGGTGTTCAAATAATTATTTGAGATTATTACAGTCTGTTGTAGAGATGCTCATCAGCTCTTCAATCCTTACCTAACACCTTTGCACAAGCTCTTTGAATTCACCATTTCAGTACACTATTTCCACATGCAAAAGTAATTTTACTGTGACATGTCACTGGGAAAAAATTCCAGTATGAACACAGTTGATGGTTTCAACACACAACATATTATTTAGTTATTTTTCCTTTGAAAACATACCAAAGCAAGCAAGCCAATTTGTAGATTAATCTCTAAAGTTACACTTGTTTTCAAAATGAAAATACAGCAAATCTCTAGACAGAAATTTGTAGAAAACTTTGTAGAAAATAGTCAAGTGCCATTTTGCTTTGCTCACATAACTGCACACAACCCACCTGAAATTAATTAAATAAGATGTTACTGCTTTTGCTCTTAAGTAACTCATTACTATCAGATCACTTATTTTCTAACATCAGAGTCAAGGGACATGAGGCCCCAAAATTAACGGCTGCAATAGCGCTTCCACCACAGCTCTTAAGTCCTGCCTGAACTGCAGAGGTGTCTTACACTTAACTCTGTGCTGGTTTGGCTGCAAATTCCCACACCAGTGCATGTTAATGCTTTCCCCTAGAAATGCCCTTCCTGTGCCACTCCTACACAACTTATCCACAGGGCTCCCTTGAGCATCTTCAGCAGACAACTTTGTGGCTCTCTTCTGAGAGACTACAGCAAAGGAGTTCTCCATCAGTCAGAACTTAAGTGGTGAAAATAAGCCGAATAGGAGGTTAGGATCTCATTCAGTTTGTTTCCTTAGTCATGATGTAATTGAGCTTCCCTATTCACCAAGTATGGTGACTCATTCCCACTTCTCTTAGCCTGCCTTCCTCACCCCTAGGAGGAAGGTCGTCCCATCCCAACATGGGTGGGTCTTCCTCAGACTTTGGGTTCAAAGCAGAAACACATTATGGATTCTTGACTGCAACTGTTAGAGGCAGAATTTAGCACATAACATACATTCAATCCACATGGTTATGTCACTGAATACTCTTGGACATGATATATCCTGAAGAAAGCTGACAAAGCAAAGAGCAAGAGATCCATGTGCTTACAGTAGGAATTAACCAGCACCATGCCCTAAGATCTCTGGCTATACCTGTGTATCCTTCAGTTTGCAGCCTAGTCCCAGCAGGCAGATGAGTACCCAGAGATGTTGAGTGGCAGTGAGGGGGCAGAGGAAACCCACCCTGACAGAGCACAGCAGTGTTGCTGGACCTGCTCCTTTGCCATGATGACAGCAGTCCATGCAGCTTCTGCCCCTACCTTCAAACCAGGTTTAGTGATGCATCAGCAAACCACCAGCCCTTCCCTGGGTGAGTGAAATATCATCACAATTCCTACTGTTTATATTACTCTTCCAAAGGTATTTCAATGAAATATATTATGATGGGTAAATACACTGTACTCATGTCTGGGAAAATGAAGGTACAGAGATCTGAAGGGGTTTAATAAACTCTGAAATGAATGCAGATTTACTGATTCCCATTCCTTTGACACCTGAAAACCTAAGAAGCATCAAAAGCAGCCCAAATCACCTGGTTGGTTTACATTCTATTTGTTCCCAGTCATGTCTGAAAAGCTCTAGAAGCTATTTACTCTCAGAATTGTGTTGCATCTTCTTTATTAGTACTGTACCATATCAGGAAAGGCCTATTGAAAAATACACATTTGGTCATAAAAAATTTATCTGACCTATTTTAAAGACGATTACTCTGATATGTGCATATTTTGCAAGAGGATCAGCTAAAATTTTTTAAAAGGAATTCTGACTTGCTATTTTGCATTAAGGCTTCAGACATAAAGCAGCATAGAAACCTACATTTTAAAATTTATGTGACAGTCTCAGTACTTAAAGGGCTAGATACACAGAGACATCAAGAGGGGCTCAGGAACCTTAAAGTATATAAAAGCATGCTTTAAAGAAGACAAAAATATAAGCACACAATAATGCCATAAAGCTGACACAGAATACTTCAGGCAGACAACTCAGTAAGTAAAAATTGGCTGAGTTAAAAACTAACATAGCTCTACTAAAGCAACTTTCTACTGTGATACACAATTATTCCTGATTTATTTCTCAATTCTGTACAAAGCAGAACACTGCTAATCTAATTGTCATTGTTCTGAACTGTGCGGTCTACAATCTCTACAAGAAGACCTAGGGGAACAGGCTACTCTGCTTGTGATAGTAATTGCATATTTTTTCATAATGTTATTATACCAATAAAACAAACCACACATAAAATGAAATAAGCAATTGAAAGTCCCTGATGGTGCAACTCTGCTACAGCAATACCTTGTCCAATGGATATTTGCAATAGAGTTCTTTTTCAGCAATGAAATTAGCACAGTCTAATATATTCAGCTGCAGGCCTTGAGGCTACTGCTGGGTAAAATATGACAGAAGTGGCTAAAGACATATGTTCAAAGCTCAATATATTACATTAAGCATATCAGTAAAATTCAGGCTGCACATCTACGTCTAAAGTCCTCACAGAGGCTGCGATCACCGAAAGGCTTGCTTTCCAAAAGAAGTTGTATTTAAATTTTTGGACAAATTTACTCAGGAAAAACACATTGCTGGATATTTATGCAAAATTCAGAGTCCCAGGAATAACGTTTTCTCTCTACTTCTGATTTATGTCAATGATAAATTTCTCTCTTTACTCTGTCAGTGACAGATTATACCTAAGGGTGAACATGATATAATTTCTGATCTGAACCCCTGTGATCTAGTTAAAAAAAGAGTTCCTTTTACCTGCCTAATTTCACTACCTACCTTCATCAGAGAAGAGCTGTCATATTTTGATGCAAATTCCAGCAATTTACATGTTTCAAGCCGGCAGGCAAAGTCTTCCTAGAAAAACTTGCCACCCTTCCACAATCTCCTGTGAAACGGCAAACCAGGTTAGAAGATAGAGGAGATTGGATTACCTGTCTGCACCAGATCATTGTTTCTAGGAGATAATCCATAAATGATTAATCCTTCTAATGTTATTGAGCAATGTAAGGAGGGCTGCCTGTGACCTATTTCGACCTCTTACACTGCCGTTGTGGGAACAACTTTACTGTAAAAATCGAATTGAGTATTTTCATTCTCTTGTTTTTATTGAATTGCAACTGTAATTTAATGACTTTACTTCTTTCACTGGTTCTTTTTTATCTTCTCTTAGAAGGACCAAAACTGTGGCTAACACTCATGTCCAAAATGGCAGTGAACACATAGATGGCTAAATACTTTTTTATATCTTGTTCCTTGTACTTTACTAAATTACATTATTTCAGAATTTGCTGTTGTTTTTAATGCTTCCTGCTTCTCATTTTATAGAACATTTTGACAGTTATATAAGGAGGGGAAAAAAAATAAAAAAGAAAGTAATCCATACCTGCTACAGAATCATTACTGCAACAATTTCATGACAAAAAGAGACCAAAGAATTATAGAATCATAGAATTTAAGGGTTGGAATGGATGTTATAGATCATCTAGTCCCAACCCACTGCCCCAGGCAGGGTCACCTCCCACCAGACCAGGCTGCTCAAGGCCTCATCCAGCCTGGCTTTGAACACTGCCAGGGCTGGGGCAGCCACAGCCTCCCTAGGCAACCTGTGCCAGTGTCTCACCACCCTCACAGGAAAAAACTTTTTTCTGATATCTAACCTAAACTTCCCTTCCTTCAATTTGAACCCATTACCCCTTGTCCTATCATAGCAGTTCCTAACAAAGAGTCCCTCTCTGAGTCCCCTGTAGGCCCTTTCAGATAGTAAAAAGTTGTTATGAGGTCTCCACACAACCTTCTCTTCTCCAGGCTGAACAGCCCCAACTTCCTCAGCCTGTCCTCACAGGGGAGATGCTCCAGTCCTCTTATCAACTTCGTGGCCTTCTCTGGACTTGCTCGAATGGTTTCATGTTCTTCTTATGTTGAGGGCACCAGAACTGTGTGCAGTATTCCAGGTGGGGTTTCAAGTTAAATTCAGAGTTCAGTATTGCAACATCTGAGAAACTCAGATACTATACAAAGTAATTGTGTATTATCTCTATTACATATACAGCATAGAAACAGGAAACAAACCCATATCTACAGCTGGGTAAGTCAGAAGCCACAGAAATATTTTCCTACACCTTGTCACATTAATGTGATGATCCTGCAAAACCAGGAGTCCCTTTACACACCATCCTAGCCCATGGGTTTTAATTATTTAGATTAACCCTGCTCTGTATGCCTCTGGGCTCTATCTGCAGATATTGTCACACACTTGAACCAAAACCAAAACGAACACCAAACCAACCAAAAAACCAAAACCCAATAAAACAAACCTCCAAAAATTCTGTTACAAAACCCAGGCCCAAACATGTCATTATTGATGTGAAGAACTGTAGAAACATGTGGCTGGCTCATTTCATGACTCTGACTTAACCAGCTGCCTGAGTAGAAGTGAAGGGGCACTACTCTCTTGAAAGATGTGGGAGAAAAATTATACAAAAGCAGAATGGAATAATTACTTTAACTAAAAGGCTCTGCACAGTGGTAAGAACAAGTATGGATATTTTATCATCTGGTCCTAAAAAACAACAGTGAAGGAGACCCAATGACATCCTTCCCTAACTTGCTATATTGCTTATGAATTCCTACTGATCAGGACTGGTAGGGCCCAGACTAATTATTTTTGCTGCACATTAACCTGATTTCATTTTGTCCTTTTGCCAGTAAGTGTGAAGAACTGGTACCTATAACAACCTTTTACACATCAAATGTGTCAAAGTTCTTTTTACATTTTTTCTTTCTTTTGACCCAGCAACATAATAATTTATTTTGTTTTCTCCTGCAAGGCATGTGCTCTGTCTTCTGCCAATCCTCTAGCTTTTCCCACAGAATCTCCTCAGTTCATCTACAGTTCCTCTTGAATGTCTCACTCAAGTAGGACACTATGAATTGACAAATTTATCATGGAATTCATTACTAAAAATCCAAGGAAAAGGACATTAGTTTTACCTCTGGTGGTATTTTGTCCTGATGATAATCAGCAAGTGTTTTACCAAGTTTAGTTACATAGTCAGAGGAAAGATGATAAAAGGAAACTGCTTTGTTGACCAGCAGATACTGCAGAGTATGCAAATTTAAAAAACTCTCAGAAAAAGGAAAACATTTTGCTGCCCTATAGCACTGTAACATGTTACAATTTAGAAAACTTTCCTCTAGACCTGGAAAAAGCTTTTTTACAGCTTAATATAAACAACTGTCACCATAAATATGCAATAAGGCACCTGTGCCTGCAGCATTAGTGCAGAAAGAGCACAGTGCAGGTTGGAACAGCTATGAAAGGCTTATGATCCACTCTGCACTCCTGAAGAGCAGAACAACTGCCAGAAAGGTAACCTTTCCTTAGGGACATTAATATAGTATAAGCTGCTCTTGGGTAGCATGCAAGGCCTTTCTGTGCTAATCCTCAAATGGTGAGACTTTTACACATCTCATTTACAAAGTGATTGGCCATAATCTCTAACTGCAGCAGTTTTCAGTTGTTCTTTATCAGCTTGGAGAAACACCACAGGAAGAGCTACTTGTACAGTGAGGTATAGCAAGGACAAATTTCAGGAACTATTAGCCTCACCAATGGTAAAGATAAATGTTCATTCACAGTAGACCAAAGAATGTAACTGAAGTAAACACTGTAACAATAATAAGCAAATAAAAATGCTCAAGTGATACCTCCTGTGAAATGAAAGGATTTTTCAACCAAAATGGCAGCCCTTACAAAATCCTAGCCTGCTTGTTTTTTTAACCACTCAGAGTATTAAAACACAAAATAAATGTTTATTAAGTTATTGACTTAGGAATTTACCACCAGGACAATTTCCCCTACCTAGGACTAAACCCAAATAAACTGTCTGTAGAATTACAGCCATTATCTCTGAAATGCAAGGTATAGATAACAATGCAATTACTAATCAACAGCCCAGGAATGGCCTGCTATTACACTTCAAGGAAAAATATCTGCAAGCAAACTAACAAAAGTGTGTCATGTGCAAAGTAACTTATGAAACCAGGAATTTCTGACAATTCTTTCAAGTGGAAAACTGCAAAGATAGAATATGAGCTCTGTTATTCACTCAGATTTGCTGGACTCACTGGTTCCTAATTCAGCTTGGATTAGTAAGAGAAAATACACTGACTGGGAGTGCATTGCTGCACTTCTCCCTAATCCTAACAGCAGCAATATCTTCTTTCCTGATGATATTCAGCTAACAAGGGGAAAACAAAGGAACTGTGGACTGAAGAAGGCTTTTTTTTCTGTAGGAAATCTGAAAGGAGTGACTGCAGTACAAATAAGCTTTGGGCATACATAACTAATCTACTGTGTAAAAACAGGAGCCAGAAAAAGAGTTTGTATAGCAGAAGTGCCAACAGCAGAGCAAACATCAACAGAGACACCCAGCTGTGCTGTCACAAGCAACTGAAAGCCTAAGAGAGGGTCTTTATTACTTCACCTGCCTTAATATTAATATACAGTAAGTAGATAACAGTACCTAGGGTAATATATCATCTTATCCTGCCCTATAAAACCTCTGCTAAATAACTGAAATAGAGAATATAATGTTCTCTTCACTTGTTGAAACACAAATGGAATCTGTCTCACTCACAGAGAAAACATGAAAAGGGCATTATGTGCATCATCCCACTTCTGCCTGGGTATGTGCAAGGATCAGGACCAGAGAGTGGCAGATGAACTTTTCCCCAGCAGTAACTGCTGCACAGCTTCAAGGTGGAGCAGAGAGATTTGCAATAGACAGTAAACACAGAACAAGCCTAAATGTACACTGAGGTCACAGCTTGACTCTAAGTATGCTATATAGTTCAGCATGCTTCAATGTTGAGGAAGCAGATGGCAAGGACATTTGACTCATTTGTGATACAAAATATTTTATCCCAATGCAACAGTGGTGAGGAGCAGGGAAAATAAATTCCCTGAAATGCAGAACTGGAAATAGCAGATGAGGGAGGAAAACCATAACCAGAAACCACCACTTCCCTTTCTTTATCAGCTCCTGTGTTTCACTTTTAGTTCAACATGAAGCCAAGGAGTTTTCACACCTGAGGCGATTTGACACAGCAGAAGGTTCTCCTTTGCCAGTAAGTTTTTTAATTTGAAAGACACCTTTGTTTTACAGTAATCTTGCAGAAAGGAGCAGTTCAGCACATGTTTTAAATGCCATTTAAAACCAGCTCTTTGAAAGAGCTTTTGTCATTTCCTTTCTGTTTCAGTTGAGGTCTTGGAATGTTGTTTCTTTATAAAATAGTTTTCAGACTAACTTCCTCATATTATCTTTTCCTAATAGAGAGAGTGAATAATAATGAGACATTTTACATCAAAGTATTTTTTGACATCTTATGTGTCACTGTTTGCCCTTGTTGGGCAACAAGGGCACTAACAGGAACAGTGAAAATCCAAACTGTATGTATTAGATTGGACCCTCCTGTGGTAAAACCACTAGAAGAGGATGGAAGATTTACAGAGCTCTAAGACATTCTGTATGACTTTTATTGGGGTTTTTTTTACTGATGTGTAAGTTAGGTCCTGGGATTCAGCGGTGAGTTACTGGGATGAAATACACGGAAGTTTTGTGTCCAGATTAACATATTTTTCCTAAGAAATGTCTTTTTACCTTATATTAGAATTGTTTGATATAAAACCAGCTAAATTAACGTTCTGCTCAAAATGCTTTGCTAATTTCAAAAAATTATATTATACTGGAGGTTGATATTTCCACTTCCTGCCAGAAAGACTTTTTATGGAACTACACAACTGCTGGACCCTCACTTATAGCTTGTGCATAAAATGTCTGACATTGTGGGATAGGATTATACTGTAAAGCTGTATTAAAATCAGAAGTTTGTCCATCTGTAATGGAGAACAACATGACCTGTGGTAATATAGAGCTTAGCAGAAATTCTTTACATTCTCAGAATGGTCAGGAGCTTGTCAGAAACATGGTTTTGTCTAGATACTAACAATCCCATTTTTTCCTGTCAGGTTGCACGAAATGCTACAAAGATAGTTGAACCTCAGTGATCAGATCTTAGAGTAATTCATGCCTCAGTCCTGATGCATATTCTATGTTTTCCTGTTCCTAAAATCCCTTGATTATTGAAAAAAACTAAAGGAAAAAAGGCTCAGTGCAGTTCATGTTACTTTGTTCTTATTCACTGCATGTTACTTTGTTCTTGTTCCAGCAAATGCAAATATGTGCTACATAGGACAATCCAGTGCTACATGGTATATTGTTACTGCGACAAATTCCATATCCCACTGCAGACTGTGAAATATTCAGATAACAGATAATGACAAACGTGGGAACAAACAGCATGACCCCCAAACAAGAGAGTATTCCTCCAGCCTGTGACACAGCTCATCTCACTCCATAGGCCTGATGTAAACTCAATATGTATCTCCCTGCATGCATGGAAACTCAGTATGTGTCTCACTTGATACATGTAACTTCTGTATGTGTCTCACTCCATACATGCAAACTCTGTGTGTGTCTCACTTGATACACGTAACCTCTGTATGTGTCTCACTCGATACATTCAAGCTCCATATGTATCTCTATACATACAAATTCTGTAGGTATCTCACTCGATACTTGCAAACTCTGTATGTATCTCACTCTGTACATGCAAACTATGTGGCTCACTCGATACATGTAAGCTCTGCATGTATCTCCCTCTATACGTGCACACTGGGTGTGTATCTCACTCCAGTATGTATTTCACTCCGTGCAGCCTGCTGTAAACCCAAAAGCCTTTGTATTAGAGTCATGGAATCATCGAGGTTGGAAGAGACCTTTAGGATCATCAAGCCCAACCATTAACCTGCCACTGCGCTGGAACACCTAAACCCTAAACCGCATCGTCCAGCGCTGGGTCCAGACACCTCTATGACACCTCCAGGGATGGTGACTCCACCGCCTCCCTGGACAACATTCCAGTGCCTGAAGGGGAGTGAGCAAACAATACCAGTCCCGGAGCGCGCGGTGCGGAGCGCGCGGCGCGGAACGCTCGGTGCGGGTCCGT
>NW_008656494.1:0-24676 GCF_000695815.1 Acanthisitta chloris | reverse complement strand
ATAAATATATAGACGTAAAGAACGTTTATATATATTTATAAGAGCTGTTGTGAACAGTCAACATCAATGTGTACATCAGGGAATGCAATTCCTTGTGGAAAAAAAGAAGTCTGAAAATTTAAACTGTAACAGAAGATTTGATTTTGTGTAAATGTGAAGTTGTATTATGGCATCTACTTCAGCAAAACCTAAAAATACCTCAAAAAACCTAGTAAAATGCTCATTGATCTAAAAAAAAGAGAAAAGCAGTGGTTAATGTCATCTGATTTTCTAGCACAACTAATTTTAAACAGATTGTCTAGACGGATTTCCATGGTTTTACAGGGATATGGAGGGAAGAGAGAAATCTTCAACAAAGTAAATCTAACTTTACAAATTAAACATCCATCTCTAATGGATGAGGGAAACTCCTAGAGTGAATTGGACTAGATGATTCTTGTAGGTTATTTCCAACTGAACTATTCTCTATTCTATTCTGTTCTCGCATTATTCCCTTTTTCTAATGTCTTCTCACTACTATTTCCATGTCTGGGGTTCTGACTGCATTGTCTTGCTCTGCTCTTCTGTTTTATCCATTTTATATCAGAACTATTTCAACAAAATCTCAAGCCCAGGTTTCCAGGCACAACAGGTTCAGATAAGCATTCATTTTTTGAATGATTGTTTTCTGTGCCTTCAGATTTCTCATCGTGTTCAGCTGTCCACTAATCAGCATGAGAAGCTGTTTCAGTCTTTATTTTGCAATATATCCATTCTGCTAATATTTTCCATGGTGAAAAAATGTGCAATATTGAGTGATTATAGACTGAAATCTACTATAGAGATAGTCATAGCAGATGTGGAGTGATCCATCAGATGTCAATTTCAAACAATTATTAATACATTATTAATAATTTCATAGATAAATAACTATATCGTCTCTAGGCTGAAACCTTTAATTTCCCACCCTTGCAGCTCTAAAATTTTCAGTAGCACTGTCATCTTCAAGTGACATCTTTATCAAAATATTGCCAAGAGAAACTTTCAAAAAATTATTATTTAACTTACTAGCTTTCCTATTTTTAGAAAGTAAAATTATAGAACTGACAAAGTATGTGCAGTGACTGTTGCTATGTCTGTTTGGAAAAGTCATTTCATTTTGGCTGGCTCTGCACCCACTTACTTCACTTACCCTAAAATTTCTGTCTGTCTTAAACAAATGGTTCTCCAGAAACTAAAAACTACATGGCTCAGTTTTGCTCCACTTCAGACTGCTTGAAAGTTACACAGTGGCATTAGTAAATAGTTTCAGCTGAGGAACTGACAACCTAAGCTCATATGTACCTGTAAAGGATGCTTGAACTCATTAGAGAAAGTATTGTGTATAGGACATTACAGACAAAGCTGAATTTTGGTTGCATTATTTGTTAACTATACCTTTCTAATGAGTAAAAGAAAGACCACAGGTTTTATAAATTTAAATAGCTTTTGAATCCTTCTCTAAATTGTGCTTTGTGAGTTAGAATCTCAGCCTTCAAACAGCATTGACAGCGGCAGCTCATCTGAACCAGATTCTTTAGAAGCCCCGATGAACTAAATTCTTGATTCTTGGTTTCCAGCCAAAAATTGCACTACTGAAAATATAGTCTTGAAAACATAGATCCACATCCAAGCATGTCTGTTCTTCTGTGTATTTCATTACTTTTTTCCTAAAGTATCGAATTTGATGAATGCAGCTACTTGTGAATATTTTAAAATATTTTAGGTATTTTGTGACATACAATAGCTAAGGCAAGTCAAACATTGTACACCAATAACCAAAGTAATTGATTATTCTGAATATGTTAAGAACATAGTTATCTATAACTTTATTACTTTATATGTGGGGTTTTCCCCTTAATACCACTAATTAATAAAGCAGGTCTTTTTCTATGCGTTTTAAGTGGGGCTTTCTACATAACTGCACTTGCATTCTTTTTTGGAATTTGGTTTTGGTTTTATATTGGTAATAGTGACTCTGTATTAAAGACTTCTGTTCCCTCTGTTTTTTTCCAGCATGCCTTTGGAAGAAAAAGAACAGGCTTTGAAAGAACCCTAAAATATACAGGGGGGAACTGAACAGTATTGATATTTTTCTTTTAGGTCTCTACTTCTCAGCTCCTAGTGAGGAGAACTATTACACAACAGATACGAATGCTGTAATAACTTAAGGAAATGAAGGAACTTGAATTGTTAAAAGTGCTGTCCCCTCAGTCATGCCTGGACCTTGCTGCTATGCCTGTAGTTCTAATAAACAGGGTGAGGCCATATATGCTCAAGCACTTCTACCAAGCAATCTCCTGTACAGCATGATTTGCTAGAACATATACTCCTGTGCTCTTGGTCCTTGCTAACTAAGGCTCTGTCAGACAATGTTTAGGTGCTCTCTAGGAAATACCACTGGACAGAGACTATTCTTTGCTAGGCACTAAACAAGAGGCCATCCTGCGTGAGAATGAGAAATTATTTTAGATTTACGGGTGTGTTTGCTGCTGCCATCAGGGCCAGTAGACCAACCCTTGTCCTTTTTATTTATTCATATGGATGTAGCCTCAGGGTTTGCCCTAGATGATTGATAGCCAGAGGATAACCAAGTAAAAGAGCATCACTTTAATGGGAGTGCCATTGCTTTAATGGGAAGTGTCCTGTTTGTTATCTGCAATTCTGCTTAAGTATGCAGAAAAGCCTAAAGGCGGAAACAAGACTTTCCTAGCAAAGAAGGATAGACTGCTCAGTGAAAGAAGTGGGGAAAAAAAGAACTGGAAAGTAACAAAAGTTATTTAAAAATAAATAAAAAAAAGTAAAAGGCAAATTTTAGAATATGCCTTAAAATAACTCCTTAAAGTCTGCTCATGGTTGATCATGAGGATTTCCTGATGTATGTATTAACCATGGAGACCAAGGAAACAATTCAGCTACAGCCCATCCCAGTGTATTGCCTCTTGGACTCAGTTCCAAGCTTCCCCAGGGACAGGAAAGCACTACGATTTCTCCCAAGCCTCCACAGTGCTGCAGCCTTGAGTAATTTTATTTCCCTCTGGTACAAATGTATCCTCTTTCTTTCTTTTTTTTTTCTTTTGTCATCTGCTATAATTCTCAGCCTGACGTATCCTGCTGTTCAGAGCAAATTCATCAAGTAGACCTCATCATACTTTCAGGGAGGTTGTTTGATTCCTACTGTATTATTTATTTGCATGTTGCTTCTAGCTTAAATGATCTTCTAGTTAACAAAATGTTTTCAAAACTCCTATAATGTTTTATGAATACACCTAGAGAAGTACTTGTATATATGGATGTGTACATGTATATAACACACACCACCTAAACTGCCATTCCTAACCTTTTGTTGAAATTTTCACAGCACAAACCACGAAGATGGTGTGCCAAACAAGGGGTCTTTATTGACTACACCACAGTTTCTTCCCTACTCAACTAAAGGGCTATAATAGCTGTCATCCAGTTAGAAAGCTGCTGGATCATACACCTGGATCCCCTAGCTGGGAAATGTTCCTAGGTTCCTCAATTTAGACAAGTTCTCAATGTTAATAATACAAATGATATTAACAGTGTAGGTGAAAACTCAGACACTGTAGAATGTTTTGCATGCCTTTTGTAATTTTTTTTGTAATCTTCTGCCATTATGGTAAGAGATGATAAAAAATAACAGTATAAACATTAATACTAAATATTTAAATCTAATTGCTCTAATGATGTTCAGGTTCTTCACCAAGCACCAGAACTAATGAAATCTGAAAAAAGATATCTGCTCATCTTTATTAGATGCCTTACACCTAAATGCCTTGTGTTTGTTGAAGCAATCTTTCTAAAGCAAATGCTTAAGTTTCCTGGATAGTCAATAGTAAGAGTTTGTTTCACAAGAGAGTGATTCTGCCTGGTTCAGTTTAACAAGCAAAGTTAAAGTAATTGGATTTCCTTATGGTATCTTCAAAAAAACCTAGCCTTCCTCATTGACTATATAAGGAACTCAGGTACTCTGAGAGCAGTTCAGCAGCTTACAGGATGGGATTAATCATACCTAATTCAAACTGTTTACAAGCTGATTGTCTAATCTAAGCTTATTGTTTGCATTTCAACTATGAACAACAGCAGAAGTAAGTCTTTTCTAGAACAATTCATGTCATCCTCTGGAGATGTCTGTTAGCTCCACTGACCATGGATACCCTACTGTGAAATGAAA
Source organism: Acanthisitta chloris (assembly GCF_000695815.1). Lineage (NCBI taxonomy): Eukaryota > Metazoa > Chordata > Aves > Passeriformes > Acanthisittidae > Acanthisitta > Acanthisitta chloris. The sequence goes on along the minus strand of NW_008656494.1, from coordinate 20,460 downwards.
AGGTCATCGGGGGATGAGTTCAAACACTGGATATATACTTACAGTACTTACATCTTTACTGTCTGAAGTGCCTTAGATTGTTAGGACTTGTATTCTAAGATGTGGATGCAATTATTGACATAAAAGTTGTTCAGTGAGCACCAGAATCCTTTAAAATCTGAAGCTGTACTCTGTCCATCTTTATTAAATACCTTACACCTAAGTTTCATGTGTTTGTAGTAGTGGACCTTCTCAAAAAAAGTACCTAAGTTTCCTAATAGCGAACAGCGCTATTAGTCATGGGTATTCAACACTATTCACTTTCAGGGCCAAGGGCTTGTCCTTAGCCCTGTTCCACTCAGCACCACAGACATAGACAATATGACTAGTTTGGAGTAAATAACTCTCAGATGGCCAGTGCTGGTGAGGTATTTCTGGTCACAGAATCTGTGGGGTTGTAAGGGACCACTGTGGGTCATCTGGTCCAACCTCCCTGCTCAAGCAGGGTCATCCTAGAGCACATGGCACAGGGTTGCGTCCAGACAGTTCTTGAATATCTCCAGTGAGGGAGAATCCACAATCTCACTGGGCAATCTGCTCTAGTGTGCAGTCACTCTCACAGTAAAGTTCTTCCTCATATTCAGGTGGAATTTCCTGTGCATAAGCTTTTGCCTTCTGTCTCTTGGTTTATTGGTTTGCACCACTGAGAATGGCCTGGCTCCATCTCCTCGGCAGCCCCCCTTGAGACCCTTACACGCATTACTGAGGTCCCCTCTCAGTCATCTCTTGAGACTATCCTGCAGGTCAGTGCCCAACCTGTACTAGTACTCAGTGTTATTCCTTGCACTTGCCCTTGTTGAATTTCAGACATTCTTCTCTGCCCATCTCTCCAAGCAGTCAAGGTCAAGGGGCAGCACAACCTTCTGAGGCATCAGCAACTCCTCCCAGTTTTGTACCATCAGTGAACATGCCGAGAAGGCACTCTGTCCCCTCATCCGAGTCACTGATGAACAAGCTGAACAATACTGGGTCCAGTATAGAACCCTGGGGGACACCACTGGTGACAGGGCTCCAACTAGCCTCTGTGCCACTGACCACAACTCTCTGGAAACAAGATGTCCAGATCAGGTAAACTGAATTCTTATACTGACAAGTTTATAGCCGTCAGAGACTTGCTAGCCCTTACCAAAGCTATTTATTTGGTTTTATTTGTTTTTACAACTCTTCCTCCTCTGCAGTCTCTGTCCTTTATGATGGATTGAGTTCATGCCGAAGATTTTCTTTTATTTATATTAATATGGTCTTCTCTTCGCCAGTACCTATTTTTATGACATTACAAGAGCTGACATATTTTTAATACTTCCAGCTCTCTGTCAGAAGTGACTGACATCAAGCAGGAAGTGACTGAATTTTAGTAGCTTATACATACCATACCCACACCATGAGTGTTGCCACAGGAGTCTTGTTTCCTTAGGGGATCATCTGAAACCTTTTTACTACTGATCAGTAAAGGCAATGGCAATTTAATATCTTGTCCCTGGTTTTGGGACAAGTGTCAGATATTTGTGAAGAAATAAGGGTTCTTTCAGGATGCCTCCAGCTTTTATGAGGATGAATACACAGTTGGCCTGATAATAATTTATTCTCATGTACCATGCTTGCTTACTTATACCAGTACTTTTATAAACTGGGTTTATTAGGAAAGATTTGAAGAATATGTGGAATACTAAAGCATGTTAAACATACAGAAAGGTATCAGACATGACACAATTAAATTTTCCAAAAGTTATCATCATCCACTTAGACTCACATACAGGGCTGGTCATTCTGAAGGTTTTATACATGCATTCACTTAAGCTGAGAGTCTGCAGACTATAACAAGTGAAAGCCCAACAGGGTGATAACAGACTCAAACAGCAGTATATTTTTTCCAAGAGTTACAGCAAAATGAAAGCTTCATAAGTGTAGTTGTTTCATCTATCACAAAACAAACAAAGGCTCTGAAATGTGTTTTTCTCCCTTTCTTTCAGCTTATCATGCTGTGAGGTTACTGACTCTCTTTGAGATATTTCAACTTCAGCTAATGTCATTTATACCATTTCATAAGACCAAAGGCCAAGAATGTTGTAACCAGCTGGAAGCAGCAATACCCTAACATAAACAGAAGGGAAAATAATTTTTTTTTATTTCCATTCCTTCCCATAAAACTTCTGTCCAAAACAATTCATTTTAAATTTTCTTTCCTTCAATTTCATGGTTTCTTCTATGCTGTCCTTTATGTCTTGAAGAAATTAATATGTATCACTGAAATATTTATTTCAAACAGCCTTTTATTCCTTTCGGCAGAAATCCATGTTCTAATCAAAGTTAAAATAAGATGCACACCAATTTTAAACTTGGTCTTTAAACTGGACAGCTGGGAAATTTTCTGTTTGGACTGTGTTATCTTCTAATTGAACTGCTTTCTGAGCAATGCAGATTGTGGTGAAAGGTGCCCTCTAGCAAGATGGTATTTCTAATTGACTCATCTGAACTATAGTGTTATTGCTGCCTTTCATTTTGATTGGGTCATGGTGAGTACATCATGATGCTTGTGATATTTATGGAGGGTGGATCACTTCCCCAAATTTAGGATGTGATGAATTATGGGCTGCAAAAGTGTCATTTGATTCCAAACAACCAACTGAATTTCCTTCTGACAAGTTCTGTTTCTACAAAGACATTAGAGATGCTATTTTACAGCACATGTGCAAGCTGCCTGGAGACTACAATCAGGTTGACTAATCAGGTGGCATGGCAAATTTGGCCTGTCATATGGTACATTGAGTCCACTGTCTTTGTATTCAACTCTAATATTTTTTACTTACTGAGGAAATAAAATCTCCTTTCTCTCTACTTCCATTTAAATTCAATTCATCCAGAAAAGTGAGTATACAGTTGCACGAAATTAGTCAGTTATGTGTAAGCATCAGATATAGAATAAAACATGGGGTTTTATCCTATATAAAAACTATGGGCTCTTATAAGCATTATTCTACTGCATCTGCTTTTGTTTCAGAGCCTTGATTAAAGACAGAATGAAGTCTGTGTTGCTAATGGTTTGTTGGTTTGTGGCTCATTTGCTAGTTCTCCCTTTCCAAAATATTGCTTGCATATTTTGGACTCCATGATTATGCAGAAACAAAACCACAGATGTTTATAATACTGAGGTTTCCCTCTTCTAACTGTATAGTCTTTTAAGCACATCCTGTGAAAAATCCATGTCTTGCCCATTCATTTTGTAATCATATTAGAGATCTTCTAGAAGGAGCATTTTATGTTGGTTTTTGTGATTCCCCTCAATCTCTTTGCCTTCCATTCTTCATTTATTTACTGCATGTCTCCTGTCTCATTGGCATGCCTGACTTTTGGCAACATTGTCAAGACATCCATCTGCTTATGTTGCTGTGCTTTGGATTCATTATACAATCACTGGTATGATTATCCAGTGGCCAAAGCTTGGCTAGATGTTCCTCACAAGGTCAAACTAGTCTCAAGTGGCACAGTTATACCAATGGTAGATATTTTGGAAGAAAATAAGTTTTGTTGTCATTTTCCAAGAATACAATACAAAGACATATGAAATTTGTTTTGCCTTCCATCTAATCAAAATATTTCTGGAGGAAAAGGGGGTTGGGAAGGGTAACTAATGGGAGGATGGAATTAGATGGTCCAACTGTAGCAGTCTAGATCTGTAGCTGGCCTATACTAGTCATCCTGGCTTCTTAGTGTAGAAAACCAAGAACATCTATGTTATCCTTAGCAGACAGGAGTCATCCATTTGAAAGACCATGCATCACTGCCTATAAAGGGAACTAGCTTATAATTCTAGTTGCATCTGCAACAATGAAATGATGTTCTGCTCCAAGATCCAGTGAAGGAAAGGCTCACTATTGAAGACAGCTTCTACAAATCTTGGGGGGAAAAATGTAACAGGAAGGGATTTGAAGTTACAAAGGAAGCTTGCTTTATCAAATAATTTCAGAGCTCATGTATCTTACTGATTTAGGAAAGTGTATTTCATCACTGCCCAGAAACTGGCTAGAGTGGGAGTAATGATAGAGCAACTGCTATGCTGACAAGAGGCTGTTGCATTATTCAAGGAGCTTGAGATAATACTAGTGTATTTAATCACACTTTTCTTATAATTTGTTGTTTGCTAAAGACATAGCTGTATACTCTAAAATATAAATATAAATACTGTTGTTCTAGATAAATATTGCTGTTCTTTCCATTAAGGCATCATTGTTCTCTTCAATTTCAAAATAATCTTGAAGTACATTTTGCTTTCTCTAGCCTGAACAACATAGCTGAAGGAAAGAAATGAAAAGAAGTGGAAGTGGGGGTGAAAGGGCAAGCTTGTTGGTACCACAGTTACCCTCATCAGATGTTAAAATTGCAGGTTAGTAACATGTCAAATTTTTCATAATACTGTCCATAGTGATTATAAAGAAAATATATTCTTTTTATGAGAATGAAGTTCCAAGCCCCTGCAATTTTTTTCAGAACATTTTCTACCAAGGTATGTTATAGCACATCTTCACAGTCATTCAAGTTACAAAGCTACATATTTCCTTGCATTAAGTGAAGCTCTCTGCTCACATCAAAGTTCTCCACAATTGATCATAAAATTAACAATGATAAGGCACCAGAAGGTCATTATTTCTACCTCTGCTCCTTTCTAGTAACATATCTTAAGGCTCTTTGTCTTCTTTCTCCAGAAACATCCTGTCTGTGTAGTCCCATACTGAAACTGTGGGGGTATAGTTTGACACAATTCAATATTATTCTTTGAACTTTTAAAACTATACTGTTTTCCCATTTCAGTTTGAAGCTCTCCAAAATTCTTCTATATGCAGACAAAAATTACACAGGCATAGCGGTAATAATCCTGTTCTTCCAAATCCTAGAGACATAAGACCTGAAGAAAGATTGAATGAAATGGGAATGTAGACACTAAGGAACTTGGAAGTTGTATCATATTTAGACAGAGTTCATATCAAATATAGTATGTATATGCCAAAGCATAAAAGAGTGTTGTTCAAGAGGTGTCTGGGAGGAGTTTGAAGATCCATGATATATCAGTTATTATGAATGCCTACATAACAGTGTTAACCTTTGGGGAACAAAGCATGATCAAAGGTTCTTGTGGTTTGCAGGGCTGAAAGCTACTTTTTTGGATTAGATCTTGGTGGCCGATCCACAGATATGTGAATGTGTGTTATTTCTGTGCAAAACAGAATGAAATATCTTGTCAGTACGTGATAAATACATCTCAAGTAGTTTTAGGTATCGCTAATACCTAAACTTGAGCTAGTCAGGTAACGCTTCTTTTATACTTTAAGTATAGGAAAGGAAAAGGCACTTTTAGGAATTTATTATGGACTTCAGTATGTAAAAAGTCCACTCTAGAAGAAACTGTTCTCTACAGTGTAAAGAGGAAGCCTAGATGACTACATTGAGTGTAGACACCTACAGTTTACATATATGTATTTACTAAGGTGAATTCGGCAGTGTTGGACCTGACTTCACCTATGGCCAACAAAGGTCTTGAGTTATATTGACTGACCACCTGACAGTGACTAAACACTGGAATTATTTCTCAGTTAGTGACTGATGAGAAAATTGGTTGGGATTCACATTAAGTCTTTGGTTATTTTTTGGTTTGGGAAATATTTAATGGGTTTTGGTGGGTTTTTTTTTTTTGGTTTGGTTTGTCTAGTTTGTGGTATGAACATGGGCAGATAGCCTGTATTTAAAAGACCAGCAAATCCAGCATGCTTACAGTAAATTGACTTAATTAGAATATTAGAAAGTAGAAATAGATCCTAAGAATTTTAGAGAAAACTTAAGATTAATTCTGCATAGGGCAGAAAAACATCGAGACAAAAAATAGCAGATTTTACAGAAAAGGAACAACAAAAGGAACCATTCTATAAAAACCACAGACTATAGTACTTCCCAATTTGTGCAGTAGGATGAAAAATGAGTGGTATGGGATTCATAGAGTATTCAAGATCTTTACATGGCAAAACTTAATGTCTTCCTGTCTAACTATTAAATATGTGAAATGATATTGACTGTATTAAGCCAGACTCCCTTGGTGTCGATCAAAATGACCTACAGTTCTATAATAAGTTAAACTCTCTTGTACACTGAGGGGACATTTTGACAACAGAATTGGAGGTGTCTTGCACCAGCATCATTCAATTATGATACAGTCCTTTTCTTTTCCCTTCCTTTTTTTTTCTCCTCCAGAAAGCTGAGGAGTAGATTCTTCTTAGATTTAAGAACACAAGTGTCTCACTCTGTCTAGTCTCTCACCACTGACTAATGGTATGATAACTTAGCATTAGCAAAAGGCAGGACCCAGCAGCCATACTGAATGATTGAAGTCATGCTTGCAATTATTTCTGTTAAATGTAATGTTGTCTACCCATCCAAGTGTTCTTCTGGCATATAGCTCATGGAGACACTTTGAGTCTTAGATGGCTGTAGACAGGTGATTGAAGATTTGCTCTGAATTTCAGTATTCTCAGGATTCAGAACTTAGGAGCACATCTGGCAGCAAAATAAAGATGCATTTTTGGATTTCACCTTTATCTCTGATGGTGCTTGCATGAACTCTACTTTATTATATCGTTGAAGACAGGATATACATGTTGGACATAGAGATTCCTTTCTGGGAATCTTGGCTCTGAGAGGACCCACATGGTCTTTTGTACCAAATGAAAATGTACATGTCAAGAGCTAATAATAGCATAATACCTGATACAGATACTTATAACTAACTGCACACTAACCATGTTAACACTGTGGGAAAGTAGTCATTATTAAGAGCCCTCCAGAATTCCAGCCTTGCAGAGGTTAAGCCCTGGTGTACTAAGCCTGTGTAGTCCCACATGCTCTGAAGCTTTAAGGGTTAATTTATTTCATTTGTCCACTTATTTATCCACAACTAGAGATGACTCTGGCTCTCTTACTTTCAGTTGCTGTTGAACAAATGTCAAGAGGAGATAAAACATGCTTTCTACCTGCTATTCCACAACATAAATGCTAAATATGGACTAAAGTCTGGTTTGCCATCAGTTTTTACAAAGTATTTTAATAACAATCCATATTAGATAAGGTAAATGTAGACTCATGCTTGCATATCTAAACTTATATTTCAAATCAAAGGAAGAAAATTCAGTCAATCACAATCAGTGTCAAGCATCTATAAAACCAGACAGGTGTGGAATCACCTGTTTAGTTTCTAGTTGAGCTACTGCTTGAAAATGAGAAAAAGTCTAGGACAAGCAAAACAGTCAGATTTCTATTCTAGCTAGAAATAGATATGCTTTGAGAGCATTTTTTCTCTGTCATCCACATTGTTTCTTTCACCTCATTTCACTTTTATGTGGCCTTTACATTCTGTATTTATAACTATGAATAAATAAACTCTATATTCCTAGATCTTCTTTGCCAATGGTGGTAATTGTTTTCTGATTAAAGTCAGTTAATAACACATGCCCCTCCATAAATAAATAAATAGAAGTAGGTACGTGCATGTAATAAAAACTGTATCACCAAACTTCCTCTCTATCTGAGCTTGCTGATGCTCAGGTATTGTTAATATTGATGCATAAGCTGTGTGTTCTCTTTCATCCATACAAAAAGGAGATGATTTCTAAACAGTCCCGGAATCATCCAACAACAACTTAGAGAACTGCACATATTTTCATATCATATCAGCATTTGGGCATCTAAGTTATGCCTTGAGTTTTTCAGCTTTTCCTAGCTGAAGATGTGAATCTTGCTATTTGCCTTTCATTTTCATTGGATACCTTTGCATAGAAACAGTATCTGGTTGCCAGTCAGGATACCTATATGGATAGAAATAGTTTTGCGGCATAAGTTAGCATTGCAAGGATTTATATGTAACACCCAATATCTAATGGCATACCATGCTTGTGTTATTTTTTTATTCTCTATGCATTTCCAGCTAGGTGTGCATAAGGACAGAGTCTTCAAGCAGAGTGTCCAGCATGTCTGGGAAACTCAGTCCTTAATGTCAGTCTCCAGTAACATAGGCAGCAGCCTTCTATTTTTATATGTCCAGGTTTTATAAGTTTTGAAATATTACCAAATTAGATATGCATATCTATCTATCAATTAAATAATGATTTATAAGAAATGAGACATCAATACTAAATAAGATAAAAACTCACAAAAATGAAACATCAGTCAAAACCTGAAATCACACTGAAAACCCAAATTGTTAAAATAAATAATCAAAATACAGAATCAAAACACAGCCCCACCAAACCAAACCCAAATACCAATGCAATGCAATATGAAGTGATATAATCTTCTTATTTACATTCACTTTTACAGCATATAGGTCTTCAAGTTTTATAATGCATCCAGGAAGATGAAAACCTTTTAAAAAGAAAGTTGAACTGTGATTGAAGAGGCACCTAAAAAAGCTCCCACAAAAATTGTCTGTATTTGGTAAGACATGGAATCAAATAATGAGATAGCACACTATACAAGTTTCAAATTCAGCTCTGCTTAGCAGAAATTCAGAACTGTTGAACAGTTAATTCTCAAAACCATGAACTGAGAACACAGTGAATTCAGAGAAGAGCCTTAAGTAAGGTCATACTGCAACTTCCATACTTTCCAAGAAAGTAGGTAAATCAGGGATTATTATGTAAACGAAGATGTAGAAACAAGCAAATCTTACATGTGGGAAACTCAAATACATGTAATTGAAAACCTAGCATTGAAAACGTTGAAAAGCACAGATTTGTTCACAATAAAAAATTCAAGGATTTCAACAAACGAGATGAAGTTACCGGGAAAGGTAGTGGCATCAAGAAGGGCATCAACAAGAAAGGTGTTGAGATGGTACATGCATTTTGTTGCTGTAAAGAAAGATGACAAAAATAAAAGGACTATAATGGATAATTCTGTTTACTGATTTTTAAGGTCAGGAACTTGCTTTTAACCTCTGTACTTGCAATGAATGTATCACTTATTTGTTCTGCAGAAATTTTGTATGAAACAATGGGGAAGCAGATGCTGGGTTTGAACTCAAGCAGAGTATCGAGTCAGAATGTGAGAAAAACAGGCTGTTTTAAAGGTCAAAACATTTGCATTAACAAGACAAAGATATGTTTATTTGAATATTAACATCATTGACAAAAATTTATATATGTGAAAGGAAAAAATAGCACTTTCTAGGTTATACTGACATTAAATAGAACACTGTCATAATAAACACACTGCCTAATGTGTTTAGATCTAAACATAGATGTGCATCTTTTTTTTTCAGAGAAGAACAGTATAGATTAATGTCCTAGTGGATGCAAAAGATGATGTTTGTTGTTACTTTTAATTGTATGTATTTGTGTTAGAGACCCATAAATGTTGTCATTCTGGACCATTTGATGCATCTAGCCCAGACTATTTGCCTACAATAGTTAACAACAGATATTTTTATATCTTGCAGCAGATGTTGTATTTACTGTACATTAAAGTACAAGTGGTGCTGAAGAAATCATCAAAACAGAAAGAGAAGGTAGAACCTGCCCTTCACAAAGATAATTTCTTGAGATCCACAGGTCTGAATAACAGCACATGCCAAGAAAAATATTTAGCTTTCTGTTGAGGATCTCTTTACAGCTCTGTTTGACATTCTCATCTTGGTTTCATGTCTGGTCACCTCTACTGTTTCAGTCATATTGTCCTGTAGTGGGGGGGGATTTTTGACAGGATCATCCTGTCTCATTGTTGTACTACTTTCTTACCAGAATCAAGGATTTACAAATGTGATGAAACTCACTAGAAAATTAATTCAGTTTAATTAACTTGTTGACCTTCTACTGAGTTCGGAAGTTTGGGGCTGGGTTTTTGGTGTTTGGTTTTTTTGGGGTTTTTTTTGTTTGTTTGTTTGGGGATTTTTGGGGGTTTTTTTTTGTTAGGGTTGGGTTTTTGTTGTTGTTACTTTTTTTGCTTTCATATGTGCAAAGACAAATAATTAAATGCTGTTTAAAAAAATAAATCTTTAATTAAGTGGGAGGTTTCTAGAAGACAGATTTCAACAGAGTTTTCCAAAGAGCTGTCTCCTCATTCCTCCTCTCCCCTCAAATAAGCATATTGGAAGTATACATTTGTTCTGTAGTAATGAGGAGTTAATTTACAGCTACTTCATTCCTTATTTGGAGAAATCCATATGAAGAGGGGAAACTATTTTTGCTCTAGGAACATATGGAAAGAAACAGGAGAATTCACATCTCACATTATCCACAATCTTCAAAATCAGAATGAAGACAAAGATATTATACATGAACTAACTGAACACCTTTGTATCTTCTGAAAGTATAGTTAAATATCATCACATTTCTCCCATTTTTCTATTTCTCTTTTTTATTAATATGATTATATCTACAACATTCTTATTCTCTTCTGTTGTCTGTGAAAGTTGATTCTTCAGTTTGATAGACCATAAGGTCTTGGGTTGTAATTCACTTTATATTGTCAATATCAGTTTGACTACACCCTTTTCTGTTCTGCAAGGAATTTGTTTTTATCTTCAGTCTTGCATTTGTTGGATCAAGTTGCTAGCTACCATAAGGTGTCAAAAGTCTACTAAAATTATGCTACTGATAAATCTGTCCCATGTTTACTGGCCAGAAAAAGCTATTGAGAAAAGTCAGTGTTATGTTAAATATTTTGCTTAGATGCTGGGCTGTGGAAAAAGACAGAGTAGTGCAACTTTTTTTTTTTATTTTGGTAAAGAGTATCTTAAAATGGTTTAGATTACAAAAATAATGATTAATCATACATATGGTACAAACTCATTATTTCATTTTGCTTATGCTTCTTATTCAAAGGGGTTCGAGCCTGAAGTTTTCGGTTTAGAGGTCCTAAAAAACTTGTTCCTCATTGTGATAAAAAGTAAACCTTTTTGTAACTGCCACAATAGCATAGGTACATTGTAACCCCTCAAATATCCAGTTCATCCTATACAAAATGCAAGTGTTTAAGTTGTTTTCTTTTAAGCTGTTAATATTGCTTGTCTGCTGACCGGATAAACTTACTAGAGGAAGTTGACTGGTGTAACTGACCCAAGCTGAAACTGTTTTGTAATAATAAAAGGTGTGGATAGTTTTCTGTGCTGCATTCATCAGAGAAAATATTCAGTTTTCTAACCACAATTATCACTGCAGATTTCTTGTCATCACTATAATTTGACCAGTAACATATACATATGTGCATTATGAATTTTTTTTTTTGAATTTTGACATTACATCAAAACAAGATTTTCAGTCTTTCAGACCGAAAAACACACTTGGACATGCAGATCATATCAGTTTGCAAATACAGCGATATTACAAACATTTTAAGCACATTTCTGAACTTCATAATGACAAACTAAGAAGCTGTGGTCAAAATGTGCTCTGATTTCTGATTTATTCTTATTTGGGCACATAGGGAGGCAATGAGAGTATTAACACCCCAGCATGAGCAATCAGGAGCAGGGCACTTAGCAAGTTACTGGTGCTCAGCAGTTTTCTTGAGGGAAGAGAAAAAGTGCTTTGCAAGTGCATCCACACGGTACTACGACGCAGTGTGATGCTGTGATACCTAAAGTAGGTGTTAGTGAGCTTAGTTTGTGTACCAGAAACATGTTCATTACGCTTGGGCTAATTATAGACTGAGAAGTCTTCTTGAGGGAAAAACCTAGAGAGTGATGCAGATGGAAGGAGAGATGATGGAATAAAATGAGAAAATATTTCAAGGATAAGTAGAGAAAGTATACATTTGAGGCTTTTCTTGAAACTTTCATTAAAGCATTTTTTATCTTACAAGGTGGAAAAAGATTTGCTCATTTTGATAAATTTTTATTTTTTTTTTAAAAAAGGAGGCCAATATATTTTTTTAGATAATCATCATTTCATCAGAGCTAAAAATAGAGATTATAATATTGTTATGTAGGGATTTTTTTTATAGTGCAGCTGAGGTCAAAAATAGCTTTACCATTGCTCCAAAAGGAACATGACTAAGCTTAATTACTGTTTAATTCTACAAAACATCTTTTAAAGATATATCTAACAATTTAACTGTTATGTGTCTTAATGATTACAATAAATTCATAGAGAAGGATGAGATTTTTTAATTGTTTTTCTTAATAAAAATTCTGGTTTACCTCTGCATTTGTCTTGTATTTGTTCCATTTCAGTCATAACGGTAGGTTAAAGTATTACAAATTATTTGGCACATCAGCCAAATTATTTAGCACATTTTTAATTTTTAGTGTATCGTTCTATGATAAAACCACCAGATTTCTTCACTGGTTTTTTTTTCATTTTAATAAATCTGAGGTCATACTCCACTTACTGAACTTAACATTATTGTCAGATATTTTCATTGTAAAAATGACTGATCAACTAACTGAAACTGCAACAGCTAATTTCAAATTTTCAAAACTGATAGATCTTTCTTTTTACATGCACATGTGTACAATGCTGACAAATCAACATTATTGGCTTCAATTTTTAACTTGCCAGTTAAGATTGAGAGTTATACTAAATTGTGCAAGTCTCTTAACTTCATGCTCAAACTCTTGTAAAGCATAAGCAAAATGAAATAATGAACTTGAACAATATGCAATTTCATTAATGTGCTTTCTTTTAGTTGAGGAAATTCATCATTCAAAATATATGTTGTTTATTTTTCCCAAATAAAAAGATGAAGACAGCAAATGAAATTGATTAAATAGAAATTTTGGGGGGGGTAAATCTTAATGTAGTAGCTTCTGAATGTATGAAAATATGCTTTTTGTTTATGCCCCTGAAGAAATAAGGAGCTTTTACAAATTAAACTCATTTAACAGCTCTGTTGATGATGAAAATAGAGAAAACTATTCCATAATCTCTCACGGGCACTCTTTTTTTCCCCTCAGCTTTAATGAATAAGGATTACACCAAGCATTTTGTAAAAAAAAAAATTGATAGACTATATGCAACATGGATTGTATGCAAGGAACAGATCTACTGAATAGGCAGTCTGTTTCTACAGCCACACTTCACACTGTAAAAGTGCTTGGTCAAATTCATCCTATTGTAACAAGAACTCCCTAAGTGTCAGTGGAGTTTTGCTTTATTCCGCTAAAACAAACTATGGGCTCCCTCATTGTCTTTAAAGGCCTTAAAAAGCAAAAATTTAAGCCTATGTTAAAAAGATATTATTCAAACAGAATTTGAAGGAGTCTCTTAAAGCAAAACAGTTAACAGGATGTTTGAATAAACAAAATTATTTCTAAAATTATTAAGTCCTATCATAACATTAAATAAAAAGGTATCTGTCCTCTGAATACGAAGGTTGTAATTTCTGAATTTTTAATTTTCAAATTATGTTTGTTGGATCCTTCAGAACAGCATTTATTCATGGCATTTTTATATCCGTATCTTCATTCACTTAGTACCTTTTATAATTTTTCCTATACTTTGCTATATTCAAATAAATATATGAGATTTAAAAAGTTTGGATTTATTTTGTTCTGAAAACCCAGCAATATACAGATTTTTTTTCAGATATACTCTGCTAATAAACACCATATGTAAAGGCCATGAAAGTGACTTGTAGTATCTCAAAGTTCATGGAACATGACATTTGTTTTGCTGTAGTTCAATATTTTAAGTTTCATGCTACAATTTGGCACAGCTCTTGAACACACTTACTATATTCAGTTAAGATGAATCTCTGTTCATCGAAGAATCTGGACTAGCTTCAAAGTAGCTGAATGCAGACTGTAGTGCAAAAATGTAACTGAGATATGCACAACTGGAGAAGGTCGAAGAAGCTGACAAAAAGGTGATGGAATTTAGCTAAGTGTAGTCAAAAGCACATCTTTACTTGCTTCTAATATGTATGTACCTTTCTGCACAAGTAGACTGAATGTCTAAAATGTGTGTCACAGGTAGTGGTCAAACTAATTAATCATGGGTGCTGACACAGAACAATTTTTTCTCCTTTCCCCACTCTGCTACTGCAATGCCAATGACCAGACAGGTCTTGTCCAAGCCTCCATTTCTGGCAGACATTGAATTCTCTCTCCTGCTGAGAATCGTAGAATAGGAGACATGGGAAATGGGAGGTTTTGTTGTCAGTGCAGGGACAGCATCTAGTCCAGTATCTTGCTTCTAAACCTCTCAGTGGCTTCCCTACCACTTTGACTAGGAGAAAAGAAAAGAAGGCAAGGAATAATCATCAAACTCAGCAAAATGCTGTCTACTCTGCACTTACTGAGGGCTTGTGGGCTAGTCAGGAATACCTTCCAAGCAACAGAGCACTCCTTAATTCAGGTGAACTGACTGATACAAACAACTTCTTGCTAGTAACACCTAGTGAAAATCACCATTAGAATCATGAAAATATTTTTAGTTCAATGCTTGAAGCCATCTAAAATGGGAGGTAAACAAATGAGAATTTCCTCTTATGAAAGGTTCTACCATTCTTCTCTTCTAGAACCAGTGCATTCAACCCAGCTTCCAATAGTCATAAATTTTCACAAGTTGCTGACCTGACAAAGGATCTTCATCTACATGCACAATGATGGCACCAAGAACTATTAGTCTCACTGACACACAGCTACTGAGAAAGCTAAAATCTTGGCCAAATATTCTACAGCGAACTAGGGGAAGCTGAATGCTTCTGACATCATTGCCATTTATATTGGTGTATGCATGTATCCATACATATGTTTATTTTAGTACAGTATTTTAGGCACAGTCCCACAATGAAGGGCAGAGTCACTGTGGTCTTCAATAAAAACACATGAACAGCCATCCACTTGAATTCAGAGTGACTTTTCTCACTAAGAAGAAAGAGTGCTTTTCAAAAGCCTGCACACAGCTAGCCTACCCACCCAGATAATGCTGGAAAAAAAAAAAAGTTACTATATTTTGCTGTGATAGATAGAGAGACTTGAGTTAAAGCTACATTAAAAGGGGAGGAAAAAAAATACCTGATATTTGTTCCTACCTTGACTAATGTCTTAAAATTATTTAAAATGAGAAGGATATGGTTGTATATGCATCCTTTTCATCTATATCCTTCTCACAGTTTCTCACCTCAGAAGAAGGGGTGGTTGCATCACAGAGCTTTGTAGAAGCTGAGGGTGACACTGGAGAGGAAAAGAAGGACTGAATGTTTGCAGAAGTGCAAAGTAAAGGCAGAGGTGACATGATGGAGAGCACACAGCTCACAGAGGCTGGACAGCTTCATTCTCCCTTGGGATGATGACACACTGGGTCTGCACAGCTCCAGATGAACCCCTAAGGAGGGGCTGTGAAAGGATGTCTTCAGTATGTCATTGTCTGTAGAGATGCAGGCAATAAATGAATGTATAACACTGCACATTGTCCCTGAGCACATATTTATTTCTCAAGCATCTCTTTCCACCATGCATCCCAAATATTCAGGACTTTCGTTGGACAGCAGGGTTATGTTTGGTCGACAAGCTGCCAAATGCTTCAAAAAACATTAGCATTGGCTCCTCTGAGGTATTACTTTGGTCCTGTTGCCGGGGTGGTCCTTTATTCCATGACTAATTTCAGAGTCAAGGGCCACCAAAGGAGCAGGGATCTCAGCAGAAGACCTGAAGTAGAATTTAACAGTCCCATAGATTCAGGGGACAGCCAGAGGTACAAAATTCTTAAGTACAAAGTTTACAGATATTATTCTTAAGGACATCTATAATAGTATCTACAGGTGTTATTGTAACATTCAGAAGATCCCACTGTGCCTTGGTATTCAGCTCCTGCTCTCACATGAACATATTAAGTCTGTCCAATCATAATATCATAAAATCACCATTTTTTTCACCCCTCAAAATTTTATCTTCATTACACAATAATTCCCTCTTCCATACTAATTCTCTCTCTTCCTTAGTCTATTAATTATCATATTCCCAAATCCCTGTAGTATATATGTTGTCTCAGTCCTCCCATCTACCATTTTCATCCCTTTCCATTGTTCATCTTCATTCTCTAATTAATCCAGGAGACAGGTGGCTGTATTAAGCATTTGGATCAGCTAACCCAGGTACAGGAATCCCTAAAAGACAACCATGTCTCTATAACCACATACATTTCAGTAATTGCTCTTACAGGTATATGACATAATTATGTGTTAATGTGCCAGGATTCATTCCTACGCAACAGTGAAAAAACTCTGCCATGGAGTGTGGAGAGAGGATTTTGGAGAAGGGTACAACAGCCACTTTGCTTTTTCTCTCCTGGCATGTTCTTTTTTTTAATCCTCAATAAAAGCACTGTGAGGCGTGAATCCAGGCTTTTAGTAATTGTGAATGTTCATAAAGCAGGGGGGAAAAAACCACACTTTTTGCATGGAATCATATCTATCAGTACCTAGAAAGGCTGAAGTATGGACTGACTTTTTGGACATTTATAAAAAACATGACAGAGCACAGCTTCATCCCAGAGAGATCTTGTCCCAATTGCTCTCAACCTTTTTCTTCCCCCCCTACTGAGAACCTGTTCTTAAGCATCTTTTTCTAACTTTCCAACTCCCTTCTTACCACTCTCACACCTGTGCTTCCTTTCCCCCACCCTCCACCCTGGTTTTATATCCGATTTGGTCTGAAGTAAATCCTGTGGCTTCTCATATTTTCCAGCTGCTCAGTGCTTCACATGCTACCTCCCTCTAGATTGTGTATTTATGAAAGCACAGGTAAGATACTTAGGAACTGAGAAAAGGAAAGGCAGTGAAGAGCTTGAAACAGTAAGCAAGAGAGTGAGTTTCAACAGCCAAGAAAGTAAAATTAAGAGACAGAGGACAGAACAGCTGAAGATGAAGCAGCTTATCTTCAGCCCTTCTCTTCCTAGCAACACGTTTGCTTCCTAGACCTGAGTCCGGATCACACTAACACAAACATCTCTACAAATTATTTCTGAATGGCCCAACATCCTATGAAGAGTATTTCCAGTTTCTTATTAGCATTCTCAGGAAACCTAAGGCACCCCCTTGCAGCAAAACTTGGCTCCATAAAAATCACAGCAGCAGACTCTTTCGGCCAGCTTGAGAGAGAGGGTGGTGGGAGTCCTCCTGCCTGTATGCAGTCCCTCAGGCATCAGAGTGCACAAAACTTGAGCCACAGAGGAGGACAGACGTAAGAGAAACACTGCTGCAGACATTAACACTCTCCTGTTATAAATGTTCCTTCTTTCAATACTGCTTCAGCTGTTAAATTTTCATCTTTCCACAGATGCTGAAAAATACCCACAAATTAGAGACTTCCATACCTTAAATGAAACTAATATATAAAGGGGAAAGTCTTTACAAGTGAAATGAATAGGTAGAGTCTGTGCAAACACTGATCTCCAGATAGGATAACATCATAAACACTGGGAAATAAAATTAATGGTTGAATGATAGCAGTACTGTGCTCCCAAGAATAACAATCAGATATAGATGTTTAACTGCCTGTGACTGAGGACTCCTGTATCTTGTTATAACTCACCTCCCTCCAGAGTACATGCCTCCTTCTAAATATAAATATTTGAAATTATGATTCATGTATATTTGAGCATGATAAAATGTGCAGGAATTAAAGGTTTGATTCTAAAAAAATGTTATGACTTGAAAAGCATAGTCTAATCCTAAAAACCGAGTAGCCTCTTTACACCATTTTGTTTGCTGTTTTGGCAATTTTATCTCGTGTTTTTGAAATCCTAAGCGGAATAATAACAACGTCGGAAAAAATCAGTAATTCCCAACTGGTTTGTTTTAGATGAGTTACTTTTTTTTTTAATTTTAACTGGCTCATGCATTAGCAATGGTAAGTAAATATTAAAAGGTATTTGGAGGATTTTTCATCCTGTTTTCTTCTTTCATACTGACATCAACTAAATCTGTCACCTTTGTTACAGATAAACAATTTGTAACATTTTAAAATAATTACACTTTTTTTTTAAAAATGGGAATTTTTAAAGTTGGGAGTAAAATACCAAACTAGACCACTTTCTTTGGGTCTGTCACTGCTCAGTTAATTTATTTTTCTAGCAATAAAAGACCCTAAAATCACCAAAAAGAATGTTGCAAACTCTTCTTTTTAATAACCCTCACTCCCTAATTTAGTAATTGCATGTGGACAAAGGAGCTGCCATCACTACTGTACATCTAACTAGATAATTATGTTTAAGAAACTTACAAAAGTTTTCTTTTTCCTACACATACTAGTTTTTTCTTTCCTTTTTAGGGACAGCTTGCTAAAGTAGCTATTTCCTAAGATTTCTTAGTGCGTACTCCATAACATACACATTACCTGGGATCTTGAGTGATGTATAAAGGATACTGATTTATTCCATATTCTTTTTACCAAATAAACCAGAGCAAATTTGCCTTAGTTAAGGTGTCAGCTTTGGCTTTGCAAATGCTAATGTCTGCTCCTTATTAAGTCAAAATTAAGACAGGGAATAGCAATTGCCCTGTCACACTTGTGAAGGTAAATCTTATGATAAATGTGATGTGCTCAGCTACCATAGTAAGGAAAAATAAGTTGGGCAGCACTCTGTAAAGGATAAACAGATGAGTTCACACTTGTTAAAGGAGAGTGAGCCTACAGCCTGAATTTCTGAGTATTTTCTTCAAGAGATGGAACAATATTTACTGTTCAGAAATTTCCCCCTGAAGAGAATTATAGTTGTGTCACTTTTTCTTCTTCGGAAACGCCATTCTCAGTGGATTCTACTCTAAATTTATGTTCAAACTCATCTGTAGGAGAATCCACTAGAGTTCTGAAACACAAAACACAGCAACATATGTGCCTGTGGATGACCTGTGTGTACAGGAGGTTTATGGAGACCATTCCACTGGATTCAGTAGGAGCCAGATGGGATCCTATGGGCCCAACCATTTGGATCATTGAAAAAATACATTCAATTTTCTTCATCAATAGTGTGTTTCTTCTATGTGTGGTAAGAGGAACAGGAGACACCTAGGTCCTGAATGCAGTATATCCCCTCTGCTGTAAATTAATAAAGCCACTGAAAAAAAAAAATCAGTCTCGGTTTCTTTCTTGCTTATGATTTCGCTGACTCTTTTCAGCCAGAGGACAGTTTGGTATGCTGTGATGTTACTTTTCCTATCCCTTCATTTACTCTAGATTCTGAGGATAATACCTGCCCAACTTGCAAAAGCAGTTTGGCATCTTTGGATATTAGACAAGGTTGAAATCTTACCTGTTCAATCAGCAGGACTATTGCCACCAACTTTGGCAAGGCCTAGAGCTTGTCGAAAGCCACAAGAAAAATACACCTATATTTGCATCTTATTATCTTTTGTTAGCTTTTTTTGGCAAAAGTTACAGGAGAAAAGAAAAAAAAGGAAAAAGTTTTTGAAAAAATGGTGTGTGTGGGTGGTGAACACAGTTAAGGAACAAGAAAGGATCCTCAGCTGCAAGGGAGAACAAATTCAATATCACTGAAATACAATGCAGAACCAACTGCATTTTCTATTACTGTGGTTTTTAAAAGCAGCTATGGTTTTCAGTTGAAACGATCCTTTAACAAACACAGAACTGTAAAACAAATTTTAGTGTACATAAGAAAAGGTATATTTAAGTGGGGGAAAAAACCAAACTACAAGATACGTATGAGAACTCCCAGTAAACTCCTGTGACATTTGACATCACATGTAAGTGCTAAAAAACACCCCAAACTCTCTGGCTCATTGCTTTCTAAAGGCTCAAATACACCAAAGCCACCTAAAAGATAATGTTGCAGCTTTAATGAAATTTAATTATGAGCTTAGGAACTACTAGTGTCCTATTCTGAAAAGCTACAAAATAAGACAAACTGAGAACATGAAAACTTTTTCTGCTACATACTGAAGGTAACTATAAACATTGATGGTCACAAATGTTCTGTTGTCAGCAGAAACCATTGGTCAACTGACTACAACAGCAAACAAAATCTCAAAGCGTGTTGGGAACAGCAAATTCAGGCCACAGTTTTTCTGGTCTTTTTATTTAGAAGTAATTTATAGTAACATAAGGAACTAAAAATGTTATGTGCATAATATCAGTGTTGTGTAAAATAACAACCTAACTAAAAGCACTTTCACCTTTTACTAACAGGACTGAGTCTGTAAAATAAGCATCTAAGTCATGGAAATGTATGTTGATCTCCAACTGTAATTTTACATCGGAGGCCAGAGAACTGAGCAAAGGCAAGTATGACACAGGACCACAAGAAAACCTCGTCTCTTTCCGCACACTTCACTGAAGCGCTTCGCCCCCTCCCATCTCCGCAGCTTTGCTACGGAGCATCCGTCCGTCCCACGGGTGCAGGCACCTCCTGCCGCCCCGGGAGAACCGGAGGTGGCTCCCGGCAGGGCTCAGCGCCCGCGGCCCGAGCGCGGGGAGCCTGC
>NW_008656493.1:0-16720 GCF_000695815.1 Acanthisitta chloris | reverse complement strand
GGACAATAAGCTGTCCATGAGACAGCATTGTGCCCTTGTTGCCAAGGAGAACAACAGTATTCTGGGATGCATTAGGAAGAGCATTGCCAACAGGTCAAGGGAGGTGATCCTGCATTTCTAGTCAGCACTTGTGAGGCCACATCTGAGTACTGTGTCCAGTTCTGGGCTCCTCAGTACAAGAGAGACATGGAGCTCCTGGAGCGAGCCCAGTGGAGGGTAACAAAGGTGATTATGGGACTGGAACACTTCACTTATGAGGAAAGCTGAGGGAGCTGTGCCTGTTCAGACTCATCAATGTATATTGATGAGGGCACCTTATCAATGTATATAAGTATCTGAATAGAGGATGTTAAGAGGAAGGACCCCTCTCTGGTGCCAAGCAATAAGATGAGAGGCAATGGGCAGCAACTGATGCACAGGAAGTTCCATCTGAATATGAGGAAGATTTTCTTTACTGTGTGGGTTACTGTTCACTGGAACAGAGAGGTTTTGGAGTCTCCCTCACTGGAGATATTCCAGAACCATCTGACCACAATCCTGTGCAATGTGCTCTTGGATGACCCTGCTTAAGCAGGGGGGTTGAAGCAGATGACCCACCATAATCCCTTCCAACTGTACCCACTCTGTGATTCTGTGAATGAAATTTAACTGTTATTTTCAGGTTTTTTTTTCCTTAACATTTTCATGTACTGAATTCTGAGACTGCATTTAATTCTTGAAATGATATTGTTTTATGTTGTGCTATTGTACAAAGATTCTATTCTAAGTCTTGTATGCAGCAAGAAGGGAAAACCAAGACTTCCATCTCCCTCTAAATGACAGGTGAAATTATATGAAACCTCCTTCAAAGTCATGGGAAATGTTGAATGAGAAACTCACACTTCCATAAATACAGAGGTGAACATGAGTTCCTTAATGGTTTGTATCAGTGACTGACACAAATGACTCACATTAAAATTGAAGACATGTCAAATTAGTTCTTCTGTGACATGAAGTTCCATTAATAAGTTAAAAATTACAAAGCTCATCTATTTTTATGCTTGGATTTGTGCTCAAATGAGGCACAAACTGCTTGAGAGAAAATGCCTCATGCATTAAAGGGTAACAGTATCTAATTATGATCCCTCTACAGCTGATATACCAAGTTTAATTGCAATAGTGCTGTAATGAAGTTAATATTGTGCTTTCAACACTGTCAGTTCAAGGTGTGATACAAACACAGATGCCTATTTTGACCCTGTTGTCTTGTATATTTGATGGAACCTGTCCAGGAAGTCTCAGTTTTTAGGTAGCAGTCCCATCAAGAAGAGTTTTAGTTTTCCTTTAAGTTTATTGAAGCCTATGCTTGGACATAGTTTTCACATATGAGGAACATGAGTTTTGTAATATGATAGCATATGATTTTAACTTTTTAACTTTACTGATGCATACTGCCATTTGTACTTCATATAAGACCCTAGCTCAGAAAATCATGTAAAAGTATTACCCAGCATTTTTGTAGTCTCAAATCAGTAAATATCCCTATAAACACACTGTGAGTAACAGACTTTGTTGGGACTGTTCATTTGATAGCATTTAAAAGCTTCAGAGAGCAAGTCTGGTAAATTACAGTGAATCTTTATTTTTCTCAATTCAGTGTCTCTGCGCCTACAGATGCATAGAAGAAAGCTCCTGTACTGCTGTGGAAGCAGAAGATATGAAGTAGTTATGAAGGAGCTGGGAATAAGATCACTGAGAAAAATTAACAGAGAGGCATGTACGTGCATGGTTTGCCAGTCAGTGAAGCTATCTCATCCCAGCGGGGTTAGATAGAGAAGCAGTGCAGGGAGCCATGTGAGCAGTTTGCAATGCAGTTGTAACCAGAACATGTGGGAAAGCATCAAAGACTGATCAAGAGCCCTGTATCCAGAGGCACAAGAAACAGAAAAGGGGGAGAGTACTGTCAGGATATCTTCACTGCAGAATGGGCTTTCACTACACTAATTCTAGTTTGCCTCCAGAGGGCTGAGCTCAATTTTCCTAGCTTGAATAAATAACACAGCATACTTGTAGTGATTAATTTTATCTATTACATGCATTGTAATAAAACCCCCACTGGGCAGTTACATATCAAATTACAAAACATGTAAGCAGTCTTATTCCTTTTTCCCTAACTTTCTTGCTTCTTGTAAAGCTAGAAATTAATTACTATTTGAGATGCCTTGGGGGATGGGAAAATAATTAAACAGCGAAAAAACTGTATGCTAAAATAAAATTCATGACATGTCCATTTTTTAAAAATGTGTGTATATTCAGAGTTTCAATTGTTTTTATTTAAAAAGAAAAAAGAAAATACCACACTTCTTATAAACCGGGTATTGTGACAACTCTTTTAAAGTACATTTTCTGTTCCATTATTTACACCTCAAGAATCATCTTTAACTGGCTAAATTTTTCTCTAATTAAAGGTTAATCACACAATACAAATTCTTTTTCAGGTTTTTTTTAACCTTAACATAACTGGTCAAGGGATGGTGAGAGAGCCATAATAATTTCTGCTAATTTTTATTATGCTGTGATTTTTTATTGTTTTTTTTTTTTTTTTCCCCAGTTTTCACAAAGGATTTTTGCCCACAGATATTGTTTGTTTTTCAGGAAATATTTATGACTATTGCATATTTACTTTTCTTGTCCTAAATCTCTGAAATTGTTTCGATAACTCATTTTCTCACATTAATGCATTAATGAGAGCTGCAACTACCTTTTCTTAAAGTGTGCTTTGTTGTTATATGTTGTATGATTCAGTCGTATTTTCTAAACTGTCAGGTGATATATTGTTCTTGTTTTGTCGCTACGAGGGATTTTGTTTTATTGAGGGTTTTTCTACCTGTCTACAGATTAGTAAATATGACTGGAACAGCAGTCCTCCAGACTCTATGTTTATTTTCATCTCCTTTGAAGGCTAATGCACCAACTTTTTTTTAACTGTTTTTACTTCTAAGTCCACTCCCTATTTCTTAGAATTATAGACTTAGGAAGGAAGATTTAAATGACATGACTAGTCCACTGTTCTGCCTTGACAGTTATTTTCTCTTACTACTCTAAATAGAGATTCTGTACTTCTTCAAATATATTTTTCTATTCAGTCGTCTATTAGAATTGATATTATTGTTCAAGAAGAAGATCATACTGGAATTATTATCAGAACAGGAGATACAGTAAGGTAGTAGCTTTGCAACTGGTTTTCAGAGTTCCTAAAACACTGGAGGGATTTATATCCAAGATATAATTGCTATGAAGCTTGTTCCATTTTTCTGCAGCGTGTATATTTTTTGATTTCTTTGTCATTACCTGAAATTATTTCATTAAGCTTTTGGAGATAAAGCCGCAAACTTGTGGTTTGTATTAGTCAATATAATTTAATACTTAACTGTGTATTTTATCTCAGTATGTCTCTGGCACCTTCCCTGATAGTTGCCTAACTGTTTGTGATCAAATTACATCTACATGTCCAATAAACTTCTCTGCCTCTTTCCAACCAATGCCACTATATTGAAATCTGGACTAGTCAAAACTTGTGGGATTGTCCCTAACTGCCCTTCAACTAAGTTTTACTAGAAGTTACTTCTATCAAATGTTTCCCCTGAGCTTCAGCAACCACATGTGCTAGTGCTTAGGGTTACTGTTGACTCAGATCAGCAGCAGCAACTCTGACTTAACTAGCACATGTTCTTTGAATAGATATTGACTGTGGCAAATAGATTTTGTGTCAAACTGTCCTTCTTGTATAGGTCTTTGCTCTTTATCTTATATCCTGGGTGTAATTTTGTGACTGAAACTCAGACTCTTCACAGCTCTCCTTGTTTCCAGAATCCTGATGTGTGCAAATTTGAGTGTTTTGCCAACTCTTGGTCTGTCAACTCTTCATCCGTTGTGAGACTAGATTTGTTTAGTTCACCATGTTCTCTCTGACTCCATGGAAATAATTTCAGCTTTAATTTGCTTTTTTATTTCTAGTGGCTGTGTAATTTATTCTTTCCTCTCTAGTCTTCTGGAAATAATTTTTGAGCAACAGCAGGAAAGATACTGCTTTTACAGATGGAGCAATTAACAGCCATTTGTTTTCACCCGGGCCTGGTAAAAGAAACCACCTTCTCCCATCTAAACTATACATTCTCTGCGTTAGGTTAAGTGAAGAATGGTGCAACTCACCAACTTAATGTGCCAAGGTCCGTTACAAGTGGATGAATCCCTGAACTACTGTGGGAAGAACCAAGCTGGACAATATGTGGAGTGTGGCCTCATACTCAAGAAATTCAACACAGCTTTGCAGATGAGCTAGAAGATTTTGCATTCCAGTTAAGTGGTAAATTCAGAATGAGATTTATAGTTCAGGCTGAACAAGTTGAAGGTTTTTACACCAGTGTTGGTAGAAAAAGCACAGATTTCATTTTGTGTCCAAGAATGCCTAAAAAGCCCAGCTGTAAAAAGTTGCTACAGCTTTATTCAAAGGTGTTTTTGTTAGATTAGTTAGGTCAATAGGTGTGTACAGGACAACCTTGAATATCACAGAATTAATGCAGCTGAGGATTTTGTCAATTTGAGTCCAAACAGAATAAAGCCTAATCTTTTGCTTTTTTGGGACATATTTTTTTCTGAATTATAAAAGGGATTTTCTACCATAAGACTTTCTAAATTTGGTCTATGAAAGGAACTTGTGGTACAGAATTTCTGTATTTTATATCCAAGTCATTGAGGGGAAAAAAGTCTCAGTGTCTGGGTCAGTAGTGTCTGATGCTTCTAGACTTTCAATTAATTTTTCTCTGGAAAGTTGCATTTTCAGAGTCATTAGCAGAAATAATTTAGTGAATAATTTTGCATAATCAAAATTTGAGTACAGTAGTTGACATGTGAAACAATATTTTTGAAAGAAAGGGGACATTTGTAGATAAATTACTCATCCCAAATTATTTATCCCTAGCTGGTTCTAACCCACTTAGGTGTAACTTGGAACACGCAATTTTTATTTATTCAGAGACATGTAAAATTGGTAATTGTACAATGTGCAAATACCATTGTAACACGTAATGCTCATGAGACATCTACAGCAACTTTGAGTATGTGGTTGCTGGGTGAATCTGAGGACCTGGGTTGTGGTAAAACATGCTCATTCTATGTGTTTGTAAAAAATACATATGGAATTTTCATATAAACAAGACAATAGAATTTGGCAATATTTCAAGTACTGAAATATTGTGTTAATGTATGTGTACATACATATATTTTTCATAGACATATACAAAATATTGTTAATATTTTTTTTGTTAAATTATTTTCTGGAAAACTAAGAAGCAACACCACTGCCTGGCAAGTGTATGAACCCCTTTGGAGAGAGGTGTTTCAATTGTTCACAGGATCAAAGACAAACTAACAGGCTGAATGACACCTAAAGTTCAAACACAAATGGCTCTTAGAAAGCAAAGTAATGGTATGAACAAATTACCCGTAAATGGTAAGAAAAAAATGTGTAATCATTGACCTACTTTGAAGATAGTGATAAATCAAAAGAAGTTATAGTGGACAAGAAGCTGGAGAAACTGATGCAAAAGACCAGAACTGAAATTCTAGAAGAACATGGGTAATGGCTTATGCTGTGCCAAGAAGGAAAAGATTATTTTATGTGGAACATATCAATAAATCAGAACTTATATAAATAATCCTGTAAGAATTTTTTTTTACCTGTCTCATAGAGACGAGATTTTCTTAAAAGGAAAAGAAACTTGAAATAAATTCTGTAATGTCAAAGATCAGAGTTCCTATTTATCCCACAGCCATCAAAACATGCCACTATAACATACTTTCATCTAAGCCGCAGTTGGTGTAAGTTTCCATCAACTACAGAAAGCATGTCTTTTGTATTTGCATTGATAATATCCTAAATGAATGAGTTCCATGAGATATGTTTTTGAAAAGTAACATAGTCTTTACATGTTTACCAAGATGTTAACAGGATTTCTGCACTCTCCCTTTTTTCCTGACCAGTGCTTGAAAAGTTGGCTTTAATCCTCTGTCTTTCCTCCTTATTGACTACTAGCTTTCTCACTGTATTGGATTTGTGGTGTCATAAGGCATTTGGGCAAACAAGAAACAAGAAATACATATTCTTAGAGTTCATCTCAATGGATAGACCCAATTTGCTTCTAAGGGAAGTGGTAGAGATGAGTTAATTTTGGAGAATAATTTGCCACAGAGTTTGTTCCATAAGAGTTTTTTTGCACATTGCATTAACATGCAAAGTTTTTCAATCCTAAGTCATTTAATATTTTTAAATGAACAACTGGGGGTATTATCCATTGATAACTTCCCATCGCACAGATACCATGTTTCAGAATTGTGAAGGATTTATAAGGAATGAAATGTCCTGTAAAGCTATTCTGTCTTTCCAAAACTTTTTCCTAGTATTTCCCTTTTAAAAAAAAATAAAAATTAGGAGATGAGTAATAATAGGGACAAATTTTCTTCAATTACATCCTATTGCAAGCAAACCTTCTTTTGACCTTTTGAGGGCTTTAGCAAAAGTAGCAAGCTATGAGAATCATGTCCCCAAAACTTATTAATAAAATCATAAGACCATTCATTACCACCTAAAACACTGTCCTTTTATCATACCAGTCTCTGTTCTTTCTAGAACTGTGATGGGTTTGTGCATCTTTCCTATATTATTTGAGTAGATTTTTCTTGTACTGGAATTAAGAGCTTTTGAGTTTTATTGAAAATTCTTCTTGTTGCTCTGTAGATGCAAGGGTGTTTCAGGCAGTCAATGACAGAAAAGTTATAAGACACCTTGGAGTGACCTCAGAGGTAACCAGTGAGAGTGTATTGTAAGCAGAAGAATGAGTATGACTTGTACATTTTGTATGCTTCTGAAAAATGAGTTAGACTCCTTTTGTGATGGGATGACCTTAAGGGCAAAGACAATGTATACCTGTCACAGAAATGACTAGTGTGCGACGAATTACCGTAAGAGTTTATGTAATTAATGATGACATAAAATCACTTGGCTGTTCAAAACAACTTTTTTTCTCTTCTGTCTCTGAATCAGGACAAAAAGGAACCAAACAAATAAAATTCAGCATTGAAAAAAATTTATTTATTTCTTAACAACTTTCAGAAAATCTTATGAAAATAAGATGAACAAGGGAAAACTTCCATAGTATTTTGAAAACAATTAAGCAAAAGCTACATAGTCCTCTGTCATTACTGAGTAACAAATGAAAAAAAGACAGTATTTAATATTTAATGAATTCCCCTAAAAGAGAGAAAAAAATCACGTCTGCAATAAAGGATAGAATAACCCGTGTGTGTTTCCCTAGTGCTGTGACCTATGTGTGACCGCAGAATATTTCTTTCAATTATTTTTGAATCCATTACACAGACCTACAAATGTTTTTCAAAATAGGGAAGATGTCACTATCAAGCTGGAAATCAACAAGAAATTATGATAATAAGAAAATCCTAATTCTGCTCATGTACCATCCATTTAGACATTTAATCAAATAAGCTCAGGTTGGAACTCTCAAGCTCAAACAATATTCCTCAGTGTGTTATTGTAAGCGCTAAATAACAATTCCCTATTTTACACAGCTCTGCAGAACTATGTATCACCAGTTTCTCACCTATCTTTGTAGAGCTGAAAAAACACAGACAAGGTCAGTGCTAACTCTTGATCTGCTATAGGATATACATTGTCAGAAGGAATAGCTGAGAGCACTGGGGACCTCTCCTTTTTCTCCTTTCTTCTTTTTTACATTTTTTAAATTAATTTTTTAAATTTCATATTGACATTTTTATTTACTCTAAAAAGTTCTACTGGATGCAAAATTCTAAGAGGTTCTAAAACAGGCATTGTAAAGACTTCATGTTGTCAAGATCAGGCAGGGAAGATCAAGATCACTCTGTACTATAACAGACTAGGAACATGAAGAATATACTCTCTGCTGTTTTTCAGAGAATATCATCAAAGGAACTTCCTGAAATAAAGTGCAAGTGAGACAAATAAAACTGACATAAACTTAAGGGCTAGAAATCAATAATTACTTTTACATTGTTTCTGGACATGATTTTTTTTAAAATAATGTTTTCTACGATTACATGTTGGATACTTGGAAGGAAAATCTATAGCAAATTTGTTTGCAGCCTTTAAGCTTTGTGCAGAAGTCTCACAGGGAGAGAAGCTTTGCCTCATCTTCTCCCTGCTTGCTGGTTAACTTAAATGAGCATACTAGGATGTTCTTTGTGTCCATCAAACTGTAAAATTGTATTCACCTTTCTGAGAACAAAGAAGAAACAGAAGAGGAACTGTGATTCAGGAGCTTGCACCTGACAGTGGGCCAGTGGTCCTGAGCTGGAAAAGAGTTTATGCAAGTGGCAACTGAATTTCTTTCTTTCCTAGATTTACTGGTGCAGCCACTGGTGCAGCCACTGGTGCAGCCACAGGTGCAGTTCTTCCCAAATTCAGACAGCCTCAACCAGTCTGGCAGAAGTAAGCCAGTGAAAAGAATTATGGCAATTGTGTTGGCAAAGCAATGATGGGAGGATGCTAGTCAAGGGATGGTAGTCTCCTAACAGAACTACCACTAGAGCAGCACATATTCCTGTGGCCTGGCTTGCAGTTTCTCTTGAAGTGCACACCCTTGCTTTACTTTCTCTTGAGAGCCAAGACTAGAATAATGGTCTACATCAGAGGCAGCAAGAACCATCTATTTTTTATTTGCTGTCTGTGCAAAGCAGGAAGATAGCAACCCTGGATCTCATTGCTGTATTTCTTCCTCTTCCAGCTTTTCCTCAGTTTCCTTTAAATATTCCTTTTGCCTTGGTTTAAAAGAACTGGATGAAGGAAAGGCATTGAAAGCATCTTCCCCCTTGTTTTATCTTGTGATTTTGGCCATCCATCTCAGCTGTTTGCTAGGCTTCAGGCACTGTGAAATTGGTATCCTCTGAAAGGTATAATAAGGTAGTGTATTTCTTCTTGCATCTTTCTTCCAGATACCTGCTTTTATTTTGGCCTAATGGACATAAGATGTTTTTTCCGTGAGCTTGTCATTGGTTGTTTATTAGTCAACTTTCAGTGCACAGCTTGGAAGGCTTTCAGAAAGTTTATATAACTACTCTCTAACACAGCATTCACAACGTCCTTGTTGTTCTGGTGAGTGCTCCATTAATCAGTTATAATGGGCTGATGACCCCTAGCTGATAAAGCCTTGACCCTTGCGTCTCAGAGAAGACAAACTTTAAGGCAGGCAGATGCACCTGTCACCATCTATTTTCACATAAGGAGGGAAATGGCCCCATGTCATTATTATTATTTCTCCAGTTACACAGTTGAGGTCTCTACTGGGGTGATAAAGCCACAGAACAGAAACCTGAGATTTTAAAAAAAAAAAAAAAAAAAAGAAAAAGAAAAAGGAAGCATCAAAGGAAGGTAATAAACAAAGGATAAGAAAGAATGAGAAAGAAGGAAGGAGAGGACAGAAAGGAGAGAAAGAGTCGAAGGAAAGAAAGAAGGAAAGAAGGAAAGAAAAAAGGAAAGAAAGAAGTAAAAGTATAATTTTACAGATTAAGAATTGAAGACCAGAAAGTTTAAGTAAAACATTTATGGTGATTCAGAGCAACCAAATTCAGGCTTGTGAAATTCCAGATTAACAACTTCTATGCAAAAACATCCAGAAAGTATTTCTTTATTTTGAATCCTAAAGACAACAGTGTTTGAAAACCACCATTAGAAAGGTATCATATGTCTCAAAAGTGCTCTTCCAGGAGGCTGAGACACCTATCATTCACTGGAGTCAATGTCTAGTGCTGCTTCTAGAAAAACACAGCCTTTTTCCTCTGTTCCAACAGTGCTCCTGAGAAGACAAGGTAAAGAGAAGTGAACATTTTTTGTCTGTTTGTTTCCCTCTATCTTTTGACACTCTAGCAACTGTAAAATCAGTGCCAATGGAAACATACACAACTGGAGAAAGCTACAAAAACATTTGAGGTACCATTTTAAGCCTTCTGTGGTTCAGGAGTTGCAGGTTTCATTTGTGTCTGAAAGGGCTTTAGCTCTTTTACTAAAGATATCTTTTCTTCCTGCAGTTGACATTTTGATGGGCCAGGAATTTCAAACCTATTAAGAATGTAATACAAGTGAATTACATTATGAATATTCTATTAAAAATGATTTCACAGAAATGTTGGTTTTAACTAGGAATGATGTTAGAGTGACTTGTTCTACTGTACTTGCATTTAATGGTTCTTTTTATTAGCATAGGCCCTCCAGCTAATTTCCTTGCTACCATGTTCTTTCTTTGCTCTTCTCCTGTTACAGAAGTGTTTAGTGTGTTTGGTACCAGATGAATAACAACCAATGTTTAGCTGTCCTCTCTCTTTTCTTGTTTCTCCTTTATTTTACCTTTTGCTTCTATTGCTTGTTCTTTTTCCCATTTTTATCTTCTTAGCTGAAGTCTTTCTTTTCATCCTATATGAGCAATTGTTTTATATTCTTGAAATGTCCCATGTTTTCCATTTTTATCTCTCTTCTTATGCTTCTATACAGACTTTTTGCTGTCTGGTTAATTTCCATGCGGTTCATCACAAAACGGTGGTAGTGCAAGAAGACTGCATTGAAAAACTCAGTCAGTTGAGTGTAAAGATAGATCTCCATTTTAATTCTTAAAATTTATTTGGAAATTGGACAAGTTTTGGAAACTAGATATTTTAATGCCAGATTTTCCTTCACTTGTAGAGGTAAAAAGATATCGTATATATGTATTTATTTAAGTATGGGAATTAAGAATAAAATATCTTACAAATGGTATTATAATGATTTGTGGATTTCAGATCAGGGACCAAAATGCAGTTTTGGCATTTCCAAATCTATGAGGTGTGACAGCTTCAAAGACAATTCCCTCTCATGGGAAAATTAGTAGTTCAAGGTATTGTATTAGCAGGCAGACAGTAAGTCATGTCTCATTCAGCACTTTGGGTTTGGTGTATTGAGAACTTTTGTTAGGCAAATTAGAAGGCCACTGCTTAAAAAGTGAAGGTGAAAAGCTCACTGCCTGTTTTGACTTCTTCGGGCAAAACTTAACCTAACAGAATTTGACTCTCAGAGGCACAGCAATGAAACATCTGGCTTGAAGAATGTTAAGGAAGTAAACGCCATCTTGCTGACAAGGCACTGAAGCAGATAAATTGGTTTGACTTTTGGTCTAGAAATTCAGACTCTCTAAATATCTCTAAATTCCAAGAGTTACATTCTACTTTTGATCACTTAAATCTTTTTAAAGACCTGTCACAAGTTATCTGTCATTTACGGGGAAACATGAGATTTATCAGAAATTTTTTTTCTCTTACCGTGCTCAAGGTTGAAAACAGCAAGCTAAAATTTCAATATAAATTCAGATACTGTGAATTTCGAGGCATGCAACTTAGGAATTCCATAGGTCTCTGAATTGCAAAATTATCTTTCTGAAATTAAAGTGCTTGTCTCTGGTGGATTTGCTCATTGATTTCAGAAAAACATTAATGCTTGAAATAACTGAATTCAGATTAAACAAGGGCTGATTTCACTAAGTAATGCTATTAAGCAGAGACTGCAGAAAATTAACTTGGCCTTCCACTGACCTCTTATTAAAATTGCAGTGAAGGAGGCTTCATCTTGTTGTGCATTTGATTTCTAACAAATGAGATTGGCCTTGAAGCTGGAACTGCCCTTTTGAGCAGCTATGAAAATCATGCCTATGATATCTTTTGTTATTTCTGAAATCAGAAGTGATACATCCCTATCATTTACATTTTTAGAAAATATTATAGTGTTATCTCCAGCAATAAGCTCATTGGTTATATAAGGAGTCATTTCACAGGCTTTTTTATCTGGTTAAATTTTCTCTGTGAGTATATGAGTTTGAAGTTAGAAGCAGATGGTTTTAGAGTTTGAAGCCTTTTATAGCTTAAAGTAATAACATGATGGTGTCTTACTGTCTCACCTTGGAGATTTCTTCTACTAACAGCCCTGAAACTCCTTACCTCTGGAGGTAGAATTCCACCAACCAGCAAAACGTTTGGAGTAGGGAGAGAGACACATGGGAAAGGACAGAGGGCTTCATATTCTGCACCATAGAACATCATGCACAGTATATAAATAGGGAGAAGGGGAGGGAGAGAGAATTAGGTGGGGAGGTGGGTGTGGAAGGGTGCAATCCAGATTCAGGAACAGGGCCTTGCATTGGTCTGCAGGTGGTGGGCAATTGTATTTTGCATCCCTGGTTTTGTTTTGTTGCTTTTGGGGTTTTCTTTCCCTTTTTGTTATCCAGTAGTATTTTATCTCATTTTGTTCTCAATTATTAAACTTATCTCAACCACAGGGCCTTGCATTGGTCTGCAGGTGGTGGGCAATTGTATTTTGCATCCCTGGTTTTGTTTTGTTGCTTTTGGGGTTTTCTTTCCCTTTTTGTTATCCAGTAGTATTTTATCTCATTTTGTTCTCAATTATTAAACTGTTCTTATCTCAACCTATACATTTTACTTTGTTTCTCCTCCCCATTCCACCAGGGTGGAGGAAGTGGGGAGGAGGGAGTACAAGCACTTGGACAGGGCACTGGGGAGGATGAAGCAGGCAGCCAGGTTCAAAGAGGACAGAACCACAGCCTGAACTGCAAATCTGTAGGGTTTTGTGGCATATGGAGCACACGTTTCCCAAGGATTCTGGTTGAAAAGAGCAAATATAAGCTAGGCATCACATCTGTATGTGACTTGGATGGCATGGAAACAGCGTTTTGCAGAAAAACTAGCAACCTCAGTTGCCTCTCATGGTTCACCATATAGGACTGACAAAGCAGTACAAACAGGTTCTTCCTTGCTTCTGGCATCGTGTTCTGGTCTTAAAAACCCAAACATTAGAATTATCAGGTTGCTTTACTCTCTGTACCCTACAGAATGTCTTCAGTGTGAATCGTAAAGGCTTTTGAAATTATGGAAGTTTCATTTGAATTGTGAAAATAAGTAAGCCAAGTTAGTTGTATATGAGTATGTTTGGCTACAGTATCCTTGTAGATTTCTGCTGTACTGGGTTGATATACATGGATCTGCTGCAGTTCCCTGTTCCCAGTAAAGCAGTGATGAGACTGGTTCCAAAGAGGCATACCCACACGTATTAGGAAATCCACACAAGGCCAGCCATGAAAATGAGGACAGGTGGAGAACAATGCGTTTACCAGTATCCACATAAACATGAACTGTATGGACAGCCTGAACATGATCCTTCTGGAATCAGAACTGAATTTGCGCAGTAAAAAAACCCACCCCAAAACCCTTTATAAATTGAAGATAGCTAAATTTAATAGCAGGAATCCTCTTTGATTTTATATTTTTGCTCCTTGTTTTCCTTTGCTACACACAATGGATACTGAACGGCAAAAAAAAAAAATTCTTTTAATATTTACGAGTCAAGAGAATGATCTCTTTGATTTTATAATCTTGTAATCTGTTCCTGAAGCATATCAATAGATGGGGAAGGAGAGAGGAAGAAGCATACACAAACCAGATTTCTCCTCCAAAGAAAACATAGCTTTTCTTCAAAACAGGACTTTTTGGAGCAGAATAAATTTAGTGCCTTCTTTACCTCAGTCTTTGCTGATAAGACCGGCCATAAGACCAACAATTAACAGCCCCAGAGCCCTGAGATTAGAGGAGAAATATGGAATAATGAAGACCTTAGTGAAGGTGTATTTAAAGGTCAGGAAATGTTTAGATAAATTAGTAGAGGCTGATAGACCTTGAATTGTTCAGCCCGGAGAATAGATGGCACAGAGGAATTTATGGGGAAAGTAAAGAGGATGGAGCCAGACTCTTCTCAGTGGTGCCCAATAACAGGACAAGAGGTAATGTGCAGAAGCTGAAATGGAGGAAATTTTTCTTTCCAGAATGATCAAACACTCTGGCCTGGGTCTTCTACACAGGCTGCTGGTATATCTCTGCATCCATTTAACCTCCATGGACTGTAGGAGGACAACTGCTTCACCATGGTCTTCACCATAGGCCTCAGTGGATTATCAGCTCTGGCACCTGAAGTACCTCCTCCACCTCCTTCACTGTCCTTGATCAGAGGTTACTCCTCTTACAGCGTGGCTACTCCCCTTAAATGTTCTCCCTCCTCTCTTCTCTGATTGCAATTACTTCTGTGCAATAACTTTTTCCTTCTTAAATATGTTATCACAGGGGTGTTGCTACCACCACTGATTGGCTCAGCCTTGCTGCAGTGGTAGATCCATCCTGGAGACAGCTGGCATTGGCTCTGCCAGATATGGGGAAGCTTCTAGTAGCTTCTCACAAGAAGCCGCCCACTGCCAAAAACCTGGACATGCAAACCCAATACATCAACCTAAACATTCCCTGTCACAGATTTATGCTATCCACTTTGGTCCTGTCATTTGTCACTAGAGAGACTAGATCAGCATCTGCCCCTCCACTTCCCCTCATGAGGAAATTGTAGACTGCTAAGAGGTGTCCCCTCAGTCTCCTCTTCTACAGGCTGAACAGACCAAGTGACCTCAGCCACTGCTCATTTGGCTTCCCTTCAAACCCTTCACCATCTTCTTAGCTTTCCTTTTGACAGTAATACATGTACCTTATTTACATTGTGGTGCCCAAAACTGTGCACAGCACTCAAAGTGAGGCCACATCAACACAGTAGAGTGGGACAATCTCCCTTTTCAACAAGCAGGGAATGCTGTGCCTGAAACACCCCAGAACAGGGTTGGCCCTCCTGGCTTCCAGGGCACACTGTTGGCTTATATTCAACTTGCCATTGAACAGGACTCAAAGTTTCCATTCTGCAGGACTGCTTTCCAGCATCTCTTTCCCCAGTCTTTGCATACATCCAGGGTTTCCCTGTCCCAAGTGAAGAATCTGGCACTTGCCTTTGTTAAACTTCATACAGCTGGTGATTGCCCAGCCCTCTGATTTGTTTAGGTCTCTCTGCAGTGTCATCAGAAAACTTACTAACTATACTTTTGAGTCCTGAGTCCATGTCATTTCTGAAGATGTTGAAGAGCACTGGGCCTAAGATGGAGCCCTGTTAAGCCCACTAGTGACCTGTCATCAGGTTTATGGAATCCCATTCACTATAAACCTTCATGCCTGGCACATGAGCCAGTAGCTCACCCATTATACGATGTGTTTGTATAGCTTTATGCTGGACATTGTGTCCAGAAGGATTCTGTGAGAGACAGTATCATAGTTATCCTGGTTTTCCTGGCTTTAAGTATAGAACCATAGCATTTGTTTTCATGAGGTTTCTTGTTGCTCCTTTTATTGCATATATTTGCTAAGGTCTTAAGGGTCATATTATAAGAGATATAATATTGGAGGCTGCTGTGACAAGTTTCAAGACTATAGCATGCCAGTGTCAAGGTAGGACCCACTAGCCATTAATGAACACGTTCGTGTTGCCTGCAGATGTTCTCAAATTCCTTCCAATACATTGATCTTGGTGCACGAATGCTTGAGGTTGTGCATGGCAGTACACACAACCTGTGCTGTGCATGTGTTCTTTTCATAATCCAAGGACTTTTATGCTTTGTTCATCTTCTGGACTGGAGCTATAGTTTCTGTCATTGTAGTTATGCGAACATAATATGCAGTTTTTGCATTATCATGCCAGAATAAAGCCATAATCAACAGTATTACTTTTGAAGGACTTGCTTTGCTGTGACCAGACCATTTCATCTACCTAAAAATGCATGCAATTTATGGAAGTATTTGCTTTTGCAGCTCTA
Source organism: Acanthisitta chloris (assembly GCF_000695815.1). Lineage (NCBI taxonomy): Eukaryota > Metazoa > Chordata > Aves > Passeriformes > Acanthisittidae > Acanthisitta > Acanthisitta chloris. The sequence continues at coordinate 923 of NW_008656493.1, read as the reverse complement.
CCAAGAAAGTTCATGCAGTTTTGTTTTTATAGATGATGCAGGAAAAGGCATTAAATTCAACACAAAAGAAAGAATTAAATTATTTATTTCTGTCTTAAAATAGTAGTTATTAGAAATGTTAGGAAAAACTGTTAGTGAGGATATGTTAAGCACTATTAGGAGCTGTTTAGAACTTAGTGTAGTATAGAATTACACTAAACCCAACACAGAAACATGTTAATTGGGCTGGCAGTACACACCACCCTTCCCCATTTCCCTAGACTGCGCCACACTGTAACAACCCACATTTTCCAAATTTAACAGTTTTACTTTTTTTCCCAATTGCAATTAATTCCCAAGGCAAAGCAGCAGGTAGTTCTCTTTTCAGATGCTCCAGTCACAAGATAGTTTTAAAACTGACAAGTTCCTTGTAACTCTGATGTCTCTGGATGACAGGACTAGCTTCTAGTGAGGGCACCTCAAAGCTGGCAAAGGCACTTTGGGCTTGCTTGTGAAATGTGTGAAAGTATTCAGAAAGAAAAAAAGTGACAAAAAGGGTAAATGTTATAGCAAAACTATATGGAACCTAGGGAAGCCCTTCAGTCACCACACATGCCAGGCAAGTCCTTTAACCTGAGATTCATGTTGTCTGAGATATAAAGGAATGTATGAATGATTGTGTGCAATGGCAACAAAAGTAGAGTCTATTAAAAAACAATTTTTTTTATCTCTCTGTGCAAAGGCATTGATAGGAATGGTAATCCAACAGATGCTCCACTGTTGCCAATAATGGCATATTGAAGCATCTGGGCTTTCAAGTGTAGTTCTTTAGTTTCTAAAATATACATTAATTTGGTCTGATACCAAGCTGTCCCTGTCTATGACAACTGGTAAGGCAGTACAGACATTAAAGTTTTCACTGTAAGAACAACTTAGACAAGAAG
>NW_008656492.1:8987-11137 GCF_000695815.1 Acanthisitta chloris | reverse complement strand
AACCGCCGTATCCAGCTGGTAGAGGAAGAGCTGGACCGAGCCCAGGAGCGCCTGGCCACTGCCCTGCAGAAGCTAGAGGAGGCTGAGAAGGCTGCTGATGAGAGTGAAAGGTGTGATGGAAAGGGACAGTGGGAGTGGTATCAGCTCACCATTGATGGCAGGCAGCTCCCTTGGTTTTGCAGTGGAGCCCATCTGAAATGTCCTTGCGGGGTTTGTGTTGGTTTTCGTGCAGACTCCAAAGGGAGAGAGCAAAGCCACAATGCAAAGAAGTCTCCCAGATATAGGCATTCTAAAAGAGATTGACATTTCCAGAGCACACATAAAGTCCTGGAAAAATTGATCTGGTATTTATGGAAATACGGGGCTGTAACTGAAGCCAGAGGGATCTTGGAGCCTGTTTTCTTCCCCAGTGCAGCTTCCTATGCTCAAGGGCTCAACAACAGCAGAGGAGGGAATGTCTGTGCCTGGTAACTAAGGTCAAAGTTGAGAACAAAACAGCTTCATTCAAAAAAAACAGCCTTAGAAAGTATGTTACCCCGTCCTCATGTCAAGCAGGTTTCCTGGACAGGAGCTGTGCAGGCAGGGGCACTCAGGTTGTGTGGGAGTGCCCAGACACGTCGCAGCGTTACCAACAGTTATGTGAGCTCTTCCCTCCATTAGCAAAGACTAGTCTGAGCAACAGCATCTGAGTGAGAGGAGGAGAGTCGCCAGGAGTCCATTCTGTGTGGATTTGCCAATATTTGTAAGCATCACCCTGAATGAGATGAGGCTTTGCCGCAGGATGCTTTCTAGCATTTCCTAAAGGCTGCTGGCCTGTTAGGCTGCTTTTTTTGTGGAAGTTGTGGATGGCTTATCCTGGGCTGCACACTTTTTCCACCCCCAAAGATGGGCTCAGGACCTGCCTGATTGAGGGGCAGCTCCTCACTCTGGACCACGGCCCTGGGGCCAGCTCTGCTGCTGTAATTGTGCACAGGTGCATTTTTGGGGTACTGCGACCCTACTTATGGGGTGGACAATGTCCCATGTCTCTGGACCTGGAGGGTGATGGGGTTAGGTTATGGTGGGCAGCTGGGAGGTGCAGGTCCCACCTTGACCCATAGCAGTAATGTCTTCTGGCTTCGTCTTTCCTCAGAGGCATGAAGGTCATCGAAAATAGGGCCATGAAAGATGAGGAGAAGATGGAGCTCCAGGAAATGCAACTGAAGGAGGCAAAGCATATAGCAGAAGAGGCTGACCGCAAATATGAAGAGGTGTGCACCCCGTTCCCCAGTCCTGACCTCCCAGCAGCACCTAGAGCTGCCTTCTCACGGCCCTGTGCCCCCAGCTGGGGCAAGCGCAGGGCCAACACATGCCTCTTGCTGCCATCAACAGGTTGCCCGCAAGCTGGTCGTCCTTGAGGGAGAGCTGGAGCGCTCAGAGGAGAGGGCAGAGGTGGCAGAGAGGTGAGATGGGTTCCCAGTGGGCAGTGTGTGGGGGTCCTACAAAGCCCTTGCCCCAAACCCCTGGCAGACGTGGGGATGGGGATGTCCCTCCCCAGGGTGGCAGGGTTTGTCACTGGGGTGGTCCTTGGGATCGCAGGCTGGGGACAGAGGGGTGCCAACCCGTCAGCAACACATCCTTGACCATATTCTCTGCTGTCCCCTGCCCGGGGTGCCCCTCTTCCACCCCAGCCGAGTGAGACAGTTGGAAGAAGAGCTGCGGACCATGGACCAGGCTCTCAAATCCCTCATTGCCTCAGAGGAAGAGGTACTGGGGCAGGGGCGCGGGGCGATATGCAGCAGCCCTCTGTCTCTCTCGCTGTCGAACCATGTCGAACCATGTCGAACCATGCGAGTCACCTCTCTCCTTCTGCGCCACTGCCTCCGCCACTGGCCTCCCCTCACCTACCTCTCCAGCTGGGCACGCTCCTCCATCCCTCCATCCCTGCTTCCCTTGGCGGTGCCAGTGAGAGCCTGGCTCGCGGTGATGCACGAGGTGACCGTGCAAGGAAGCACAAGGAATGGATGAACAGATGCGTCCTGGCAGCTCCTACTTGCAGCAGTTCTGCTCCTTGTCCACCTGCACTGAGTTTTCTCCTCTCTCAACTTGTTTTCTCTCTTTCTTTCTTGCTTCCCTGTGCCCGTTCTTTCTGCTCCTGCCTCTCTCCTGTC
>NW_008656492.1:7992-8878 GCF_000695815.1 Acanthisitta chloris | reverse complement strand
TCGCCCTGCTCCCCCCCCTCCTGCTGGCCCTGCTTGGGATATAGTAAATGTGGTGACCTAGAGGAGGAGCTGAAAATTGTAACCAACAACTTGAAGTCCCTGGAGGCCCAGGCTGACAAGGTAGGATGCAATGAGGCAGTTGGGGCTGGGCAGAGTGTGTGGGGGCTGAGGGTGCTGCAGTCTCCTGCTGGGGTGAAGGACAGCTGGAGGCATTCCATGGGGCTCACAGATGGCTGTCTCTGTCTCTGCAGTATTCCACCAAGGAGGACAAATATGAGGAGGAAATCAAGCTTCTAGGGGAAAAACTGAAGGAGGTAAGGGGTGTGGTGCTTCGACTGCATCAGTGCAGGCAAGAGGTTGCCGTCTTGAGTAGGCTTTGATCCCGTTACGCATGTGTTTCTCAGTTTCCCGGATTGCAGCCCTGCAGCACAGCGGGTGTCTGGGTGTGGGATACCCCTCTATTAGTCTGTTCTGGTTTAGGGTGTGAGGCTCCACGGGACCCTTGTCCCATATTGTCCCTTATCTTTACCATGCGAGGGCTTGTGGAGAAGGATACCAAAGATGTAAATGGGGCAGATTTAGAGTGTGGTGCTGCCTGCACCATCCATGTTGTGCCTGCAGCTCATCCTCTCCCCTGTGCTTCCCTCAGGCTGAGACCCGTGCGGAGTTTGCAGAGAGGTCTGTGGCAAAGCTGGAGAAAACCATTGACGATCTAGAAGGTAAAATGTCCCTGCCAGCCCTGTGCCCCTCTTTCCTGGGGAGCACTGGCCGCACCATGCCCCTAGTGGGGCTGGACAGGGTTTGGCCAGGGTCAGGGAGTGGGCAGGGGTCTCAGGAGTGGGGAGGCTGGATGCCATGGTGTCTGGTGTGGGAGCGCATAGCAGCT
>NW_008656492.1:6027-7851 GCF_000695815.1 Acanthisitta chloris | reverse complement strand
CCCTGCTCTGCTCCACCATCTTCCCCCTGCCTGCCCCCACCTGCAGATGAAGTGTATGCGCAGAAGATGAAGTACAAAGCCATTAGCGAGGAGCTGGACAATGCACTTAACGACATCACCTCCCTCTGAGCCCACCACCGGGCACCAGCACTGCACCCCCCCCACCCTGCCTTGCCTCTTCTCTCCCCAGCTCAGTTACTTGCCTGCCTGGCCATCCCACCTCCCTCGCTGCCCTCTCTTCTTCATAGCCTGTGCCTGTCTGTCGGCTCCTTTGGGACAGGAGCCGGCCTGGGGTGTTCCCGCTGTACCCCTCTTTGGGGAGACAAGATGTAGGTGCCTAGAGCTGTTCGGGCAGGGCAGAAGAACAGTCCCGTTGAGCCCTATGTACTGGTTGGACAGTACCTGTGTAGTTTCAGGTCTGTGCCCAGTGAGAGTCAGGGCTGTGTCTGGAAGCCTTTTGCTTCAGCAGCTCCCCTCCTTGACTCCCCAGTAGCAGAAGCACTGGGGACCCTTCAGCTCCGGGGGTGGGGGTACACCTTCCACCTAACATGCCCTCAGAAAAGTCCCCTGGTGCTGCTTGCTGGCCCCAGGATGGGGATGACCTGCATTGGGGAAGCGGCACCTCCACTGCCAAAGCTCAGGCCTGGGGGATAGAGGGTTGGGTCTGACTGTGCAGACAGACACCTCTTTCCCAGGCAGGTAGGCAAGCCCAAGCTCCTTCCTTGGTTCCTTCCTCCCTTCTGTCCTTTGCACATTGCTCTTCACTTTGCATCTCATGACTTTTATGTTCTGTCTTTCTGGAGTAATGAGTTTGTCTCAATAAAGTTTTACCGTTGGTTTCTCCTTTGTTTTCTTCATGCCACTCAATCCCTCATCTCCTGCCTGTCTCACGCAAGTACTGTCAGCAGCATGGTAGGAGGTGGTTGCAGGCAGCTCACAGCCACAGGACCTCTGCAGTGATTGGGGCTGAGGCCTGAGAGGCTCCTGTGCTGCCTGGCTGAGCAGGACAGTGCCCTTTGTGCTGATGCCAGCCACCCTCTGGCTCTCGTACACAGCTTTCCTCATCTCATGCCATCTTCTCCATTACTCTTTTGGCATGAAATAGCAGGGTTAGACCTGGTACTGTCCATTCCCTGTCACCTCTCCCAGACATTGCCTGCAAGCAGCAATCTCAGCTCTGTCATGTCTCCTGCATCACCTTTGCTCAGTGGAGGGGCTGGCGCTACCCTTCAGCAGTGATCTGTAGTGATCCCTAATTGGTTCCTGATCCTCCTCCTCCTTCCTCAGCACCCTACCTTGTTCCAGAACCAAACTGATGGACCTACAGCCCTGTCCCTGTGCCAGGATGGGCTGCCTCCTTTGGCCAGTCCAGCCGGTCCCTGCTGCTGACTTCACAGCTGTGGTTTTTCCAGAAAGGGCTTTGGGAAATGCTGTCTCTGTTCACTAACTTACTTTTTTCTCTCTCTTTCCTGTGCTGCGTTGATGTCTCCATTTTCTCTAGAGCGCTCTCAGCAGGAGGCCGAGAAAAACCGTGTTCTCACTAATGAACTGCGGGTCATCCTTACTGAACTTAACAACTGAGCTGCCCAAAGCTCCTGGCCCAGCCTTCCTGCCCTGTTTTGGCCAGGCTGGCTCAGTGCTGGGAGCCTCTACCCGCTCCCCACTGGGGCGAGGCAGGGTGTGAAGCCTTGGCTTATCCTCCCGGGGGTAACTCCCCTACAGGGAGCCCCTCTGGGGCTGATAGGGTTTTTTTGTGGGAGAGGAATGAGGGGTTTTGTGATGTCCTGGGTCCATGGTTAATGGCTGTCCTCTGGCATCAACCTG
>NW_008656492.1:5624-5825 GCF_000695815.1 Acanthisitta chloris | reverse complement strand
ATGGGCCATTTTATTCCCTCCCCATCTCTGAGGGGAAGGAGGGTGCCATTTGGAAGTGAACACCAGAGGAGTTCTGCCTGGCAGAGCTCATCCCTGCAGCCTTCTTCGCTCTGCTCATTCTCTCTCTGTTGTCCTCTCTGCCTGCCCTTCTGGGCTGCTGTCTTACTCCTTTTCTCCATGGAGCACTGTTGGGTTGTACAG
>NW_008656492.1:311-5293 GCF_000695815.1 Acanthisitta chloris | reverse complement strand
GACTGGCCTGGCTGCCCTGGCAGGTCCCAGGGCGGCTGGACTCATCCATGCCAGAGATGGGGCTGCTTGTGTGGGCTCTGCTCCGCAGGGGACATCCTGTTTGGCTGGAGGCATCACTGTACTGAAATGTGTGTCTGTGTGCGTGTGTCTTCTTGGTGTGGTGTGTGTGGGTCTGGTTGTACCTTGGTACACTTGGGCTGTGTCTGTGTGTGTGGCTGCGTCTCCCTTGTATTCAACAGAGACTCTAGCCAGTGCCAAAGAGGAGAACGTGGGCATCCACCAGGTCCTGGACCAGACCTTGTTGGAGCTGAACAACCTCTGAGCTGCCTTGGAGAGCCCCCATCCCTCTTCCCTACCCTACACGTGCACCCCACTGGCATGCTCAGGATGTCGTCAGCTGAACTGCATCTTGGCCAAATCCACACATCCATTAAGAAGGGAAGCTCTGCAGTCTTACACTGTGGTTTGGGGATATCTTTTCTGTGCACAGCCTGACTGGCTCTGTCCTGTCTTCATGTCCAAATATTAAAGCAGTTTGACAAGATGGATGACTGTGTTTGGTCCTTGTGGGCAGGCGCAGGCACTGGGAGATGAGGTGGGGATCTCTCTACCCAGTTCATGCAAGGAGGCTCTGCATGGGCCCAAGTCCAAGGTGGATATGGCCAGCATATGGATGTCTTCTGCTTCCGGGGGGGGCTCAGAGTGATAACCAAATGGTTTGGGTAGTGTTCTCATCATTGCTTCCTTGGGATGCAGAGGAAACCTCCATGTCTCAAGCTCAGTCCAAACTCACCATCCTCTTCAAGTACAGAGTGAAAGACTATATAACTGGCATGTTCCCTTCCCTGCTTGGCATCTGGGGCAGCCGAAAGGTCTTTGACCTGCCCACGGAGTCTGCTTCAGGGTTCATGTTTATGACACCGAGGAAACATAAGAGCGTGTGACCATGCACATGTTATTAGTTATGAGGGTCTTCTCCATGTCTGGGGTTAGCTGCCTACCCTGTGTACTAGTTGTATTTTCTATTACCAGTGACTGAATGCCTGCCTGAGGGACAGCTGTATAAACTAGCAAATACTAATGCAGTAGACAACTGCTTCCCAAAGTGTTCAGGAAGTTTCCTCCTGGCTTGCTGTAATTTCTCCAACACAAATTGAAGAGCTGCCGGATGTGTCTCATCGCTGTCACCAAAACAGGCTGGAACTCCTGGGGATGCTCAAAGTCACGATCTAGTCCTGCCCTTTGCTCCAGGCTCCTCCATGATGTGTGTTGAGCTCTGTTGTCCCACGCTACCCAGCGGATATCCCTCTAAAAGCATAGCCACATGCTGCCAGGAAACACAATTCATGCTGACCCCTTGTCGAGCTGGGCCATCGCCCCAGCGAGTGGCCGGCAGGGGTAACTTTTGTTATCTGCTTTCCTCTATTTTCTGTGCCTCTCAGCTCAGGAAAGCAGGGTAGTGAGATTGCATCTCTTTCCTGCCCAGATGCTCCTGGCCTCCTGCCCTCCCCCTGGCCCAGCAATTCTGTTCTGTGGTTCCAAGACCTTCTCTGACAGGGAACAAAGCTCCCCATGAATGGGGTGCTCATTTTCTTTTTGTCCTCCGAGGGTGCAAGGCCTGCAGTGAGCCACAGCCTCCCAGCCTGGATGTGGGCGAGCTGGAAGACAGTGCATGGTTCTTGGACTTCTGAGCTGTCCCTGTGCGAAGGCTGGAGCTCCTCCTTAGGTCTACCTTGCTTTTCTGCTGTGCATCAGCTGAGCCATTCTGTTGTTTGATCAAAGCAACTTCCAGGCAAGGGAAGAAAAAAGAACCAAAGTGTAAAAGCACATCTCTGGAAGCCTGCGCCCTGCACTGCAAACAAGCCTGCCCTGCACCCCAATAAGGGTGCGTCCCAGTGCCCAGCCTCTGGGCACCCTTGGCCTTCCTGCTGGGACAAAGAGCCCTTTCACACCCACTGTTTTTTCCCCATTAGCTGCTGCTGCCTCCTGGTTTGGACCAGTCCGTTTAACTTAAGCATTTACATCTCGCTGCAAGAGCCTTTTTTTTCCCTTTAAACTGTCTGTGGTTTGGCAGTGAGATCCTGACTGCTGTTCCCGGGCGATGCTCTGCCTAGGAAACACATGAGCCATGCCATGGTTCAGCAAAGCTTTGTATTTTCTCCATTCTCCCACCCATCTCCTTCCCTCCGCAGTCCTGCAGGGAGATACACAGGCCAGGGAAAGCTCTGGAAGGCTGAGGCAGTGTGGAGCTGCTGGCACAGGAGCTCGATCTGGAGGCTTGTCTCCCCACATACACCACAGACCCACTCTGAGGACTGAAGTGCCTGTCTCCTCCTCACTTCCTTTCTCTGCACCTCTCCCACTGCATTTCAACCTTTGGATTTGTTTATCTTGGCCTGACAGACCGAAGATCTCCATTAAGAGCTTTCAGCCCTGCCACTGGCTGTCACCCCATTGATAAACCACCACATTAACATCCAGCAGCCTCTCACCTCTGCTCTCTGCCCCAGTTTTCTCACTGCTCCGGTGCGTCATTTCACCTCTGAATCCTTCCTGTTCAATACCCTTGAACTGCATCCTGGAGGGGGAGGACCACACAAAGAACACCTGAGATATTTTGATGAGACATGTCAAGCTGTGCAGAGCTAGTCACAGACCTCTGCCACCCCTCAGTCCCTCCCTGCACTTACAGCTTGAGATGTTGGGGTGAGGGCCAGAAAAGCTGTGCTGCTGAGCTATGTGCGTTTTGCAAGGCTCGTGGGGATTTGAAAACAGGTCAGGCTGCCTAAAGCCAAGTGCCACACAAATCCCTCAGTCCCCAGATCGATATTGCTGACTTGTCAATGCCAGCAGAGGACAAGAAAGCTGGAGTGAAGCACAGATGGCCATAAACCACGCTGTGCTCTGTTGTTTCCATATGAGTTATGTATGCCACATATGCACCATACATTAGGGCTGTGCTGCCTGTGAAGGTGGAGTGTGCAGTGCAGGAGGATGTGTGGCCCCTGCTCCACCTCTTCAGGGGGTCTGGGACCAGCACTGGGCACCCCCTGCAAAGAGACAGGTCCATGGCAGGGTCACAGGCAACAAGGGTTACCCTCGGGGAGAATTCATAGTACTGGTTTAGTAGTTGCTGGTCACAAAGTTGATTTTTTTGCTTTCAGAGAAAAAGAAAACAAATAACAAGGGTTCTGTTAGGTGATGCCTTTCTTGCAGAATGTCTTCCCAGTGTTGATGTTTATTGTCCTTTTGGACTGGACTAGGATCACCATTTTGGGGAACTTCATAGTACTCCCTCATGAGATGATACAATTGTGATTCTATCACACTGGTCCACACTTCACATGCTGGGCAGATCCTGCTTTAGAATCACAGATAAGCTGGGATTGGAAGGGACCTTTAAAGGCCATACAGTCCAACACCTGATGCAATGAGCAGGGACGTTCTTAACTAGATCAGATCACTCAAAGCCCCATCCAGACTTATCGTGAATGCTTCCATTGGCAATGGGGTGGACACAAAGAGCTGACACCATTGCAGACACCCTTAAGCTTCTCCTCCTGGTCATCACCCTTCCTCTTGCTGCTGAAGCTCTCCTGCTCACTGCAGCTGGGAGAGGCAAGCTTCCTTTGCCTGTCCAGCCAGCAGACCACAGCGAGCAGGACCAGGGCTGCTGCAGAGGTCCAAAACAGCCACTGCTGCTGCAGAGCAGGAAGGACAGCTGACTTCCACCATGCCCCGGCTCCCCTCAATCTCCTGCAGCAGCTGTGTAATCTCATGATGCAGTTAATGCTCGTGCTCCTGCATCCGTTTGTCTGTGTCCACATCCGTCTGGTCATGGTGCTGCAGCATGGGCTGGGTGGTCAGCAGAGCCAGAAAGAACATGAGTGCCAGAGCCATGGCCTGGTGGGAGGAAAGGGGGCTCAGCAGGTCTGAGTGGGAAGGAGCACAGGGCTGGAGACACCCAGCATGTCCTCAAAGCCTCTCTGAGCACCTGCCACCACTGAGAGTCCTAATCTACCCTTCCACCAGCCCCAAGGGCAACACCATGCCCTGTGCCTTGCCCTGAGAGGCTCTTGCTCTGGGCATCTACCCCAGTCCCCATCCAGCCCAGCCTTCCTCCTGCATGTGCACTCACCGGTCACCAGAACAAAACTGCAGTAGTGCTGCAGCTGCCTAGTGATGTACCTGTGACAGCTCCCAGTTCGGCACAACCTCCACAATGACACATCCACCAGAGCCACATCTCCCAGCTGGCAAGGCACAGCCTTTTCCCCCCTGAGCATCCTAACCCCAAGTGCAAACCCAGACACATAAGCAAGCTCCCAGGGGCTCTCCTGACCGAGCAGGCAGAGCCCCCATAGCTGGAGCTGAAAGGAACACAGGGACTCTAGGTCCCCTGGCTTACAGATGAGATGTGACTTACTCTGGGCCAGGTGGTCTGATTCTAAGCTGTATTGTCAAGAATCTATGAACCACTGGGCAGAGACAACACTACTCCTCCCTCTCATCTCCTCCTCTGAGATCCCTCATGCCAGGGCAGGATTTGGCCCTGTACACCCTGGTGATCAAGTGAAATGCCAATTGTGTCCCTGGTGCAAGTGGAAAAGATCCTGTTACTCCCTTTTCCAGCTACCAGATTGCTGTCTGCAATGGCAAGCAGTGGGCTGGAGGGGCTACTCTGGGGCCTGCATCTTTCCAATCCCCTGGGGTCTCCCTGGCTCAGGAGAGACCCCTGTACCCCATGCATGCTGTGGACTATGCCTCTCAGAAACAGGGCCTGTGTCCCATGAGTGCATGCCTTGAGACCCAGACTCCTCAAAACCCTTCTCTAGCCTCGTTGCATATGTGCCAGGAGTAATGTGGAGGCCACGTTTCTGCCAGTTCAGCATGTGTAGAACTGTATATCCCATTTACCTGTCCACAGCCTTCTGGAGGCAGAAAGGTTGTGTGTGTGGGGGTGGGTGTCAGTAACTGGGAGC
>NW_008656492.1:0-275 GCF_000695815.1 Acanthisitta chloris | reverse complement strand
GGGGACCTGAGGTCCCAAGAAGCAACACAGACTCATAGTCATTGATATTGGGACAGTCTGCACACCTGTGCTGGCACCAGTGCCCCTGTTGTGTCCACGGCAGTACCAGCACCATGCCAGGCTCATAGCCACACTCCTAACGGTTCCAGTACCTCGCCCTACTGGTCTCACAGTGGTACAGGTACCAGTGCCCCAGCTGCACACTTGCATCAACACCACAAGACCTCACCCAGCCCCTGGCACTATGGTCCTGGGGGGCTGTGCAGGGCCCCGCT
>NW_008656491.1:177801-180359 GCF_000695815.1 Acanthisitta chloris | reverse complement strand
TCCCAACTCCCCCCAACCCACCTCCCACTCACTGCTGATGTTTAATGTAAAATAATCTTTTCTTTCTTCTATGTCTGGTCAGTGAGTGTTTGAGAGGGAGGAAAACTTCACAGAGCACAGGAACCAGCTGTACAATAAATTTTTCTTGTTTAATTTTTTTTGTTTAATTTGTTTGATTAAGGAAGAGGATGGAGGGAGGGGCATGTGCCACGACCCATGGGTAGGGGCCGTGACATTTGTTACAAATTCTCATCAAGCTGAACAAGGACACCAGATCACGAATCAGGGAACTTGTGCTTGACAGAATGTCAACCATCTCCTGGGCTGCATCAATAGAATCCAGGCCAGCAGGTTGAGGGAGGTGATTCTGCCCCTCTGATTTGCTCTGGTGACACCCCACCTGCAGTGCTGCATGTGGCTCTGGAGTCAGCAGCACAAAAAAGACAGGGACACAGAAATCATCAGAGCGCTGGAGCAGGCCTCCTCTGAAGAAGGGCAGAGAGAGATGGGCTTGTTGAGTCTGGAGAAGAGAAGGCTCCAGAAACAATTTCTTGTGGCCTTTCGATACTTCAAGGGGTCTTAAAAGAAGTATGGGGACAGACTTTTTAGCAGGGTCCATTGCCATAGTACAAGAGGGAATGGCTTTAAACTGAAAGGAGGTAGTTCAATACCAAAGAGAAAGAGGAAATTTTTGACAATGCAGGTGCTGCACCACTGGAACACGTTGGCTGGAGAGGTGGCAGGTGCCTCATCCCTAGGGAAATTGGGGACAAAGCACAGCCTCCAAGCTACTCTTCATGGTCCTCTACAAGGACTGTATTTCCACAAATTGTAACTAGCAAGCCCTTAATTTTGTACATTACACTTCAATAAGCTGTTAACTCCTCATGAAACTTCTCGAAGTTGTTGGCTTGCAAGCCACAACACACAATACAGTGAACCTCCTAGAAGCTATTCTAAGGCTCAGGGAGGCCAGGGATGTGATTCGGGACAGCCAGCACAGCTTCAGCAGGGGCAAGTCCTGCCTGACAAACCTATTGACCTTCTATGATGGAGTGACTGTATCAGTGGAGAAAAGAAGGGCTATGGCTGTCATCTCTCTGGACTTCTACAATGCCTTTGACATGGTCCCCCACAGAATTCTTCTCTCTGAATTGGAGAGATATGTTATTTGATGGGTGGACTCTCTGGTGGATGAGAAATTGGTTGGATAGTTGCATCCAGAGGACAGCAGTTGATGGGTTAATATCCAGTTGACTATCAATGGAAAGTCATGTTCCTTGGGGGTCCATAGTGGGACCAGTACTGTTTAGTGTTTTCATCAATGACACAGACAGTGGATTAAAGTGCACTGAATGTGTGTCCTTTCCAACTCAAATTCTTCTATGATTCTATGACTGGCAGTGTTTGATTTTAGGCACCATTGGACATCATAAATAAGTCAGAGGAGCACATCATATATGCTGCAAACTATTGTGCAAAATGTTTTACACAATTTCCTTTCTGAAGAAGAGATAGTTTACTAGCTAAAGCTGTGCTAAATTATGGAAGAGAAAATCAAGTGCTATAATTGTGGGTGTTTATCACAGTTACAGTTTTTTTCTATTCATAGAAATTTGATTTTAACAGGGTAAATCAGTGCCCGCAATACAAATGAGACCTGCAAATAAAATAAATCGAAGAGACGCTTTTTATGGCTTTGTTTTATAACTGTTATGTTTGAGGAGCTAGTCTTTAGTTTCTTTTTTTTTCTCATATACCTTCATGTTAAATCAAACACAGTATATTATAACTCTTCAATTAAAATAGGGTTATTTTGAGTAGGAAAACACAATGGTAAAATTTGACTGAACAGTAGTCACAGTAGTTGATTTGTAGAGCAGCTAGGAAAAACACTAAAGGATGGTGCAAATCCAGTTAATGTCTTTGAGGGAATTCTGTCCTTGATAGAATGAGAAGTCCCTGCAGTTTGTTTAATGTTTTGTTGTAATAACGCTAGAGTGTGATGTACATAAGCTACATTCTACTGAAAGATGAGCTCTGTTAGCTCCTTCTGGGAATGGGGAAACTGTAACAAGAGCTATTAAACTATTAAAGCCCTTGCTGGCTTTCTCAGGTCCTGGTGGCACCTAGACAGCAGCTTGGTAGGCAGTGGCAACTGGAAGGCACTGGTGGAAGGCATGTACAGTCACTTCCTCACCTCTCCAAGCCCTTTATTCGTTCCCCTTTTCCCCTACCCAGCATGTAAGTAACCTCATTTGTAAACATTTATGCAAGCTAGGTCTTCTGGGATTGGGGAACAGTTCCCAGCTGGGTAGAAACTTGCTAGGCCTTCAAGTGGAAACACAGCACATGCTGTTTCTTAACAAAACTAGTTTCATCATTTTAGGGTAAATGGACACAAACAAGAGACTTTTTGTGTTGTGTGGTAGCCTGAACCCAAAAAGTTGTTGCTGGACTGCCTATTGTTTATTTGTCTCTCCCCCAAACTGGAGCTCACTAGCTACATTTGATCTTCTACCTTAAGGAAGAATAGATGTTTCATCATGATGCCCAAA
>NW_008656491.1:143301-177779 GCF_000695815.1 Acanthisitta chloris | reverse complement strand
CTGGGAGAACATCACGAGTCCCATCGGTGCCTGCAGTAGGGCTCTGGGAAGCCCTGTGTCCAGTCAGGGCCCTTGAACATCCTTTCAAAGTAACAGCATTAACAAAAACTCTTTGGAATAACTCAGCAGCACATTTCTCTTTTTAAGACAATTATTACCCAGAAGAGCAGGAGGTGATAATAGCTGGGCCAAAAATGAAAAGGCACTGAAAGTTTCATGAGACCAGAGAAAACTGAAAACAGAGCATGACTGATCACTAGGCACTCCTGTTCACTATTCCTATTCACTATTGTGAATAGGAGATTGCAGTCTTTATTTTTCTCAACCTTGCTCTCCCCTTTGTGCATTTATGCTGGAGAAGAAATTAGGCTACACACTCTACAGTGTACATAAAGACAGGTTTACCTACTGGATTTCAGTTGTCTGAGATTTCCAAATGAGAAGATTTCTGGTTTCCTCAATCCATCACAAATGAAATTATACAGCAGTTTGTGCCTTAGGTTTAGGAGAGCAGTCATGGGAAGAGTGCACATCTGCCTCCTCTCTGCCCTTTCCCACCCAATGAGCTGCTGTCTGGTCTGCCTGGGCTGATTCTCATTGGCATGACTTTAACCTAAGATGACCTCTTCTCTCTGAGGGAACTCCAGTGTTGCTTTTGTTTGTTTTTTCACGGATGTTAAACATCTAAAGTGTTTCATTCTACAGTTTTTGAAATAACTTGTATCCTTGGCTCTAGGTTAATTTTAAACTTTAACCTAAGATGACCTCTTCTCTCCGAGGGAACACAAGTGTTGCTTTTGTTTGTTTTTTCATGGATGGTAAACATCTAAAGTGTTTCATTCTACAATTTTTGAAATAACTTGTATCCTTGGCTCTAGGTTAATTTTAATATTTTCTTTTTCTCACTATTACCTGATCCAATGTTTAAGAATGTTAGAGGAGGAAGATATTTTCTTTTTCTCACTATTACCTGACCCAATATCTAAGAATGTTAGAGGAGGAACTGATTAGCAGAAACTGTATTTTAAAATGAAGACAACTTGTTCCTTAGTCTAGTAGGATGGGAGCCTAAAATACTTTTCTCTTTCACTTTTAAAAAATGCCTTTCATACAAATAAGGGAACTTTAACTTATTTGGTTTTCTTTGCTACAGAGTGTCGCTCACTGATTGACCCATGCTGCTATGCTTTTGTTATAAATCATAGCCAGAGTGGGAACATCAAACTGTGATATACAGCTCTATTCAAATCACCCTTGCTTTTCTACCTCTGAGGAGCTTGCTTGTTATGGACACTTGTGAGTTATAAATAGGACAACATATAATGAGGTTCATTGCAAAGATATGCCAGAACATATTTTCTCTGTGGGGAGAGAATCTTTTAAAAGAGTCTTTTGATTTTCCTGCTTTGGTACCTACTTCTGCTGTTCCCAGACCTGAGTATGCTGTAGGGTGTACACTCTTCAGTAGTTGCTGCTTCTTTGCCATACTTTGCCACAGACCTTAATGCAGCATTTTGGTTTGCTCACCTGCAGAAGAATGAATTTCTCTCAACCTAGATTATAATTTGAGGATCTGTTCAGAGCCAGCATGACACAGCATTGCCACATGCAAAGGCTGTCTCCATCAGCATAAAACATCTTTGAAGGTGTTTAAAGCTTCATCATGACAGAAGTAGAGGAGAAAACTGGTTGTGACTTGAAGTTAGGTTCCTTAACAGATCTTCTCCAGATATGCTGTGTAATGATTGTGGAAGTCAAAAACTTCCCCCTGTTTTGCAGTCCTCCTTTTCTTTGTTGTGACTGGTACCACAGTCTGAGCCACAGAGAAGAAAGGAGGGAAGGGAATGATGGTCTTAGTGCCCCACTAGGTTGAAGGCTGAGCCTCACAGGCTCAGTGATGGAGCATGGGTGCAGTAGTTACTTAGGACAGTTTAGTCATCAAAGAGAACTCTAACACAAACCAGCTTATTTGTCCACCCTACGTAGTCCACCCTAAGGTTTGTGGCAGTCATACTGCACAAGAACATTACAATTAGCTTTCTGGACAGCTTTAATAGCTGATGGACAGTAAGAGGAGCACCTGAGACCTGCATTCTGGTCCTGACATTGCCACTGGCTTGCTGAGTGACTCCGAACTTGTCACTTCATTTCCCCCTCACTCTGTATTTTTATCATAGTGAATCCTGACAGGAAGGATGGCCTCTTGCTGTGTATTGGCATTGTGTCAGTCTTAACTGCTGTCTTAGCTATGGTCTCCCAGTGCTGCTATAATCTCATAATTCCTCATATTCATAGAGAGCATACTACTGTTGAATGCAAAACTGTATAATTATATTACTACTAATAGATTATTCGCATCATTTTTTTCTGAGTTCTTGAAAATTTTTGTCTGAAGCAGTAAATAGGAGCAGGGAACTACTGAAAGTCCTCTAAATCATCTGGAGATGTGAAATAAGTAAACATAAATCATGGAACAATAAAATCTTAATTTTTAATGCTTTTCCTGCTTTTGTGATGGATTTTATTCCTTTCCCTTAAAGTTCTAGTGGCAGTTGGCTGTTAGACACAGCCTCCATTAGGAGAACATACTTTGTTGCTATAGCAATTCTTTCTCACTCTGATATTTTATTGCACTTAGATGCTGCTGGCAAAAAAAAAAAAAAAAAAAGGCAAAAAGGCAAAACCAAGACTCAACAAAAAAAAGTATCACTGACCTCCTCACAAATGGTCAGCCTCCCTGATCTCTTATTTCTGAGCAACTTTTAACTATATCTCACAGCAATCTATATTCTGGTAAACACTTCATGCAAGGCACTATCTCGAAAGGTTTATCATTGCTTTATAAGTGGCATACTGCACACAGCAGGACACACTGCAGCACAGTGTCTGACACAGCAGCTATAGATTACTGTTAAGATAAATTCATCCTTTTTGATCTGAACATTTCACCAGCTCAAATTTGAAGTCTTGATATCACCCTGTCAACCAAAGGGGATGTTTTTAAGTAAGGGAAGAGTTATCAAAGGTTTACTCAAAGTTCTTTTTAGAATGGTTTCTACAAGAGAAGAGATATATATTTATTGGGGGTGAATGTAGGGCTCATCAAAAGTGCTAGACTAAAATCCCTGTAGACATAAGGCCTCTGTTCAGCATCAGATACTGAACAGCAGCTTTGTTTTTTTTCTCTTCTGTCAAAACCCGATGCCTAACTGTTCAACTAATGAAGCAAAAAAAGGTCATTAATTCTGTTTTCTGCTGACTGCACATGGCTGTGCTCTCCCACCCAGGATGCCAGCATCCTCCTCCTGGGAGTAACTGTTTGTATGGAGACAGGGCTGCCTGTGTACCCCTGGCCAAGTAATCCACCCTGGGAACCAGAGAGAGGGCAACTCTCTGGGAGGCAAATGGAAAGAAGCTAAGGACAGCACTCTTCTTCCACCTCCCTGGTATCTGCTTTATAAGGCACTACCTAGAAATAGTTGTGTCCAGCATGTTGGGACATATGCCCAGCACATCCTCTCCTCCAAGGGAAGTGGAGCTGTGGTGGGAGAGACCATTCCCCTGTCCTTAGCTGCCAAAGGAATAGGCAAAGGAAATGAGATTGGAGAGAGCAGGAGAGATGACTTCACATGTGGAGCACTGTCCTGAACAGATTCTTGGGACTCCTGCCTCTAGATAGCAGCATACAGGACACAACAAATAGGTGGTTTCACCCAGTGGCATCTGTGTGCCAACTTCTGGTTTTCCCCTTCTTTATGGGTCCTTGTATTACTTCAAGGTCTGAGTGGGACTGGACATGGCCTGCTCCTTCTACTCCTCTGCATTGCTGCTGGGAAACATCTCCATCAGGATGGACAGGAGAGCAGGCACACCTCTCCTGAACACTGGCACAGCCTCTTGTCTCCTTGTCTTCACCTGCATCACAGCTCATCAAGGAGACAAAAATGAAAACAAGAGCTATTTCACAGTCCAGTGACTGTGAGACTGTGTGTTGCCAGAGGGCAAGGCGTGAGGGTGTGGTGGGGGAGGGCAGCATGCAAGGTCGACTGCTCCAAGACTGAAAGGCAAGGAGTAAAGCCCAGAGGGGTAGGCTTTGCTGCCAGCCTTGCACTGTGCTCTCACTGCATGTGCCTGCTGTGCATCCCTGAGCAGAGTCCAGGTGCAGACTAATGTGTTTGGGGGGAATCAGGGGCAAAAGTAGTGGGTGTACACAACAGGACTGTAGAGGGTATTGAAGAGGAATTCAGCAGACATGAAATGGAACCCTTCATGAAGGCACTGCCACGTCTATGGTAGGCATCATCGTGCTTTTGGAAATGGACTAGGTCCTACTGATTCATTGCATGAGAAACAACTTGTAAGCATCAGGCAGCAAACCAAAAGCAAAGACATGGCTTGCAACTTGGGGAGATTTGAGTCACATATGTGTCTGCATATGGCTGATTGTCATTAGCCAGCTCCATTAAGTCAAGGTGTTCAAACTCCACGTTCCATTTTCAGCCTGAGGTTATAATTCTCTTCATTTTCTCGATGTACATATATTTACAAAAGGAGAATTCGTGAATAATCCTAAACTTACTGCTTATAGTACAGATAGGTGTGTGTTGCATCATGATCACAACAAAGTCCTTATTACTTAGGTGCTTACAATTTTGACAAATACATGCAGGCTGAAATTTTGCATGCCTGGAGTCAGTCCATAGGCAGAGCTTTTGAAAGATGGAAGCAAAACAATCTTTGAATTGTGTGTGCCTCAATGACATATATTCACCCCAAAACACAGCATGTTGTTGTTTATCCTTGTAGTCACATAAAAATGGGTGAGCTGAGAAATTTAAACTGTCTTGTTTTGTAAATCTTACAAAGATTTACAAATAGAACTAAAAGTGGTGCAATTTTGAAATAAACTGCCTGTCGTGGTAAAACATCACATCTTTTCCCAGAATTTTTCCCCATATATATCTACAGGAGAGTGAGGTGCTTGACTCAATGGCTTAAAATATCTGGGCTTTTGAGAGATCCTATAAACTGACTTGAAATTGCAAGAATTATTGCTCTTATCTTGCTAGCAGCCATACAGCTCCTAAGGAGACTCTCCCCAAGAAAACCAATGTCCACACTGTTGGGCTCCCTGTAGGAGGATTTTTTTTCTTTCCCAGCAGGCTTGTCTGGCATTTACCATTCAAGACACTGGGTGTTAAAGCCTTGAGGCAGGGGTTTTTCACTAAGCTGCAGCTTGCTCAATCTTTTCAAACTGGTGAAAGATTTGACCTCCTGTTGCTTTTTGTTATTCTTAAGGGTGGACCACAGTCCCCCACCAAATAAGCCCTACTGAAGCTCAAGCCAGCAGTCAAGGGTATGTTTTCCACTGGCCAGCCAGGGAAACCATGTGACCCAGATCCCAGAGCAGAGGTTTGCTCCCATCTCCCACTCCAGCTGGCTTTCACAAACATTTCTTCTTGCATATGTGGTGCCCCTTGAATGTTACTCAGTTCCTCATGCGAAATAAGTAAATATAATTACACCTGCTTTACAGAGCAGGATTGCTGCCTGCCCAAGATCTCCTTGCCAAGGGGGAAAGGAGAGTGTGAAGGATCAGAACTGAGATTTCAGCCCTTATTCGGGTTATTTGAT
Organism: Acanthisitta chloris; assembly: GCF_000695815.1. Taxonomy (NCBI): domain Eukaryota; kingdom Metazoa; phylum Chordata; class Aves; order Passeriformes; family Acanthisittidae; genus Acanthisitta; species Acanthisitta chloris. The sequence goes on along the minus strand of NW_008656491.1, from coordinate 172,145 downwards.
TTCACAGCATCAGTGTTGCTTCTTTTCTGCTGCACTCTCAAAGAATTCCTGGTTTTTGGTTATTTTTTCTTCTTGGCAGGTAAATTCTAATGGAAATCTGTAGGTAAATTACTCCCCCCACCAGCACTTTAGATGGCAGCCCTCTTAAATAAAAACAGTCTGCTATAATCTTCTGTGTAAGGATCATGAGAGTTGTGTTTCTTTGAGCAGCTAGGAAGCACAGACTTTTAAATTCAATTTTTTTCATTTACTAGTGTATTTACATACCTTCTTAGAATTGCCAGAAACCTTATTGCCATGAATTTCTATGGGAGGTTTCACTAAAAAAAAATTTTGCAATATAAAACCAAAAGCTCTAGTATTTTAATTTTGTACACTTCTTGTCCTACAGGGCAAGTGGGTCATATATGCAATTGCATAAAAGAAAGTGTAACAGTGTGTCATGGTTTAGGAATGGTATTCCCCAATTTAGTGTTCCCACTGAAACACCCCAGACCATGTACCACTTGCTCATTCACTGGATGGAGAGGTGAACTGGAGGCACAAAAGGTAAAGATCATAGGTTGAAACAAGAACAATTTACTAGAAACAGTAATGAAATATGAAAACGAACAGTTACAACAACTATACCGATAGCAGAGTATACAAACAAGCAAACAATTCACATGTGCTTGCTCACCACACAGAATCTGGCACCACACAACCCACACACTGCACATCAGCCAAGACAGAGAAGGGTACCAACCCTTCTCTATCCCCTCCACGTGGTGTGAGGTGGTACAGGTAACCCCAGGGTCCTGTTGTGCTCCTCCTGCCTGCTGCAAAAGTTAACCCTGTCCTGGCCTGAACCAGGACACAGTGTTTATGAGGCTCATTGCAGAATCTTTCACAATAATAAATGTGGTCAATCAAAATCCAAAGCAGTAGTAATAATTTCATTATTCAGGACGTAATATCTGTATCTAATAGCTGCATCAGTGACTGTATGTGTGGCTACTGATAACAAGAATTGAATAGTCAAAGCAAAGAGTAGGATAGAGGATAGTCAGGTAGAGAGCACCTGAATAAACAAGAAGAGAAAGGTTGATAAATAAGGATTTGTCTTAGTTTATTAAGCATGAAAAGGGTAGAACTTAGGGCATTATTTTAGTTTAGGTAGCGTAAAACAAAGAAGAAAAACTAGATGCAGCTGGACTCGGGACCTAGCAATATGTGCCAAACTCAAAGGTCAAGCTGATGAAGACCATCGGCCTTCCTCCCGACGACCCCCGGACGACCGCCAGAGACCGTGGGACTAATGCCAAGTGGGAGGAGATGAAGGAGGAGATAATGATAATGATTTCCAAGAACTAATTGTAATAATGACCACCTATTCCTGGAAATAATGAATATGCATGAGTTCTTTAATATATATAAACTGTGAAGTTTTTGTCTCTGGTTGCGCAAGTTTGGTGGAGTGATCCCCTTGTGCCCAGCGCTGAATAAACAAATACCTGCTACCTCTGAGATACAAGTCTGGGGGTAGTTCTTTTCCAGCCTTTTCTCGGCATCACTACCTGCCACCGTGGCTATACAACTTACTGATGTAAATGTGCAATGAGACATTTCAGTAGGGTGTCCAAGGAAGCTGTGTACAAAACCTGAGCACAAGGTGCTGGTGCCATCTGTCTGGACACTGCCATGCCCATGGCTAAGAGTCCTAGATGCTGTGCCCTGCTTTGGCAAGAACCTCCCAGTTTGACTATGGATGAGCAGTGAAATCTCTATTTTAGATTGCCACTTGTAATATGAATACTAATGGCTGTCCATCTCCAGATATGTTAACATCTATGATGTTAAAGTTCATTGGTGAGGGCCACACACATCGCTCACATCAGTTTCATGCATCTAACTGGGTTTCTTCGCTGCTACATTCAGAGCAGAGAATCTGTCTAAAGCACACCCTTGTGACAAGCTCTTTCCACTCTTATTCTGTGTCAAGTGCAAGGATTCATTAACTATCAGGGATGTTAACCCACATGCAAGTCCCCTGGCTTTGTTCACACCAAGGGAACGTACCATCCTAGGAAACATTCTGCTTGCAATCTTTCATTAGGTGCACTGTGCAAGGGAAGGAATCCCACAGATCCAGGGACCTTTGTATGAAAAATGCAACTAAGGTGAAATTAGCCATTAGTTGGCTAAAAAGGATAAGAGTTCAAAGGAGCAATATAACCTGCAACAAAGACAAAACTCCTTAATAAATGCCATGCCACAACTGCAAAACAGCAACAGCAAGTGCCCAGCTGCCAGTGGGTTTCATAACAGACAACATAGACTTGATAAATCAATCTTAATACCTAAGTAATTAACAGTGAATTATTTTTAATAGGACATCTAAAGCTGAGCTATGACTACTGCTGTAGCACTAGCAGCTGAGCAGCTGTATCATTATCTGTGTCTTTGCCTTGGTAATGTTTTTTGTGTGAAATGTCTTTAATTTTAGTTTGCTGAAAGAGCTGTGAAGAAAAGGAATCAGATATAAAATATCCACCAGCTTACTGAACACACACTTCCATTTATATGTGGTAGGGCCTGTTATCAATTGCTTGAGGTAACTTATATGCTGCAGTTTTTCATCCTCTGTTCCAGAAACAATAATTGTATCTATCTCCAAGCCCTAGTGTATCCCATGGCAGGAAAAGCAAGAAATAACAGGAAGTGTTTCTTCTTACAGCATAGAACAGCCTGATATAACAGAGTGCTTTGAAATGATTCTTACATAATATAAGGCTGTGTTTACATCTTAGTACAGCCCCATCAAAAAATCTGTCTCTGCTCAGAACAAACTATTTTAGCTGAATATTTAGAAGGCAGCTCCTTAAAATCACATTTGCATTTTTAAGTCTTGTGAAGCAAAGGCAAGTGGAACATACAGTTTCAAGTTTTGAAAGGATATATTAACTTAAAGTGGATTCCCTGCATTAAAATCATTACATGTTAAACCTTCAGGTGCAATAACATGCAGAAATTCAGTAAATATCATGCAGTAATATACAGTGATGCACTTACTCCAGGCTACCATTCATGCTGCTGAGTTATTATCTATCACATGCTGACATTACAAACTATCAGTTTCCATCAGAACATAAATACCTGGTGCTGCAGCAACAAAGCAGCCAAATGGATTATGCTTCTCTGTTCCAATGTTTTTCTTGTTTTCTGGGGATTTGGAGCACAGTTTGTCTTGGTTTAATTTTTATGAGAGCTTTGGGGCTTTTGTCTCACTTGGCATAGTGAGGAATAGCAAGACTTCATTTATGATTGTACACCCTATGTTTTTAGAGAAAATACCACAGAAAGAAAAATACTATTTTATGATGGACTCCCTTTCTTCATGTGTAGCACATAAACTGAGGTTCCCTGGATGTTGTGCTCAGCTGCTCAGCTCAATCCCTGTTTGCTCTCTGGGAGCTGCAAAAACTTATGGCTAGGAATCTGTGATTTGACTTCCTCAGGGCCATGAATCACTTATCTGTGTAGTCATGAGTTTGCATGGCATAAATATAGGTGTGGGAGGTGTCAAACTTCCCATATTCATCAAATAGAGCACAGCAAAATTTTGATGAGATCCTAGGTAACTGAAAGAAGCTCCAACACATGAGACTTTTAGAGGTACTGATACAGGCCTATGGGAACTTTGTATCCCCATTCCCTGCAGTTTATCTGTGACAGATGCCTGACTCTTCATTTTTTAAACCAAAATGTCTTACTTCCATTCTGCTCTCCTGGAAAACTACTTTTCCAGTGATACTCGGATTCCCTGTCACTGTAATCTTCCCTAGCTCTTGGCCTAAAGGATACATAAAAGGTGAAAGCAAAAGTGGCTCATCTTCCCTTTACAATTCTTATTCATAGGATTGAGATGAACATAAAATATATAGTGAATTGACTCTCATATCTGCTGTGATCTTGTCTCCCATAATAAACTTCTGAATTCCTTGTTCTAAACATGCTCCTTCATTGTACAAATGCATCTTTGAATGGAGATGATAAAATCTAGAAGCAATACTAGCGTTATTGAGATTCCTGAAGGCAAAAATAGGAGACAGTGAGAGAAGTGAGAAAGAAAATTGAACAACATGGGAGTGATGCCTGTGAACATTTAGCTGATCTGTAGCTGGGCCGTGTATTGGAAAATATGTGGTTTGAGCAATCAGTATTCCACTTCAGGCAATGAAATGAAACTTTTGCTCTGAAGCCCATGTGAGAAATTGTTTCCTTATGCCACATCCTACTTAGCATGTAAATTTTTTTTTACAAAAATAGGAAATTAGATCTGTTTGCAGTGGTTTTCCCACACCCTTCCTGTGATCATCCTTCATTGCTACTACCAGTGGAGAATTATTGTTGTGTCTCTGCTGTCTCTTTCATTGGAGATTACAGGTATACCTGCAGTAGTCACCTGTTTTCTCATCCTAAAGACACAGAATATGTCCTCGCATTTGTGGAAATAAAATCACTTCACCTCTCCCCTCCCCTGAACATGCACTTTCTATACCTGTCTGGGGACAGTCTCAACCATATACCAGCTAGCTGACCCCTACCAAAACTGCCAGGGAACGAGCTCAAGAACTGACTAGGTGAAGGCAAGTCTCTGGGTGCAGCACTGCTGGCATGTGCCCCTTGCTAGCCCAGCACTGGTCCTGTGTGGTCTGCCACGTCCCAGCAAGCTACTTCAGTGCCTACCACTCAACATAACCCAAAGGCTGCTCTTGCTTGTGCTACTGACTCTCTGCATCCTGCTTGAGGAGGGTAGCAGAGGAAGTTTATCTGCCTAAACATTTTGTAGATTGTAAAACAGATGAATTGTTTTTTATTTTTTTTCAAAGAAGCAAAATTTCTAGATGAATTTTCAACAGCAGCAGATCGATTTTGCCACCATAGTTTTCAGGCACTGCTTTGAGATATTCTTTTCAGTGGATGTCAGGGAGCAGAGGAAAGGTTGTCTGGCTCAAAACAGTTGGGAAAACGGTGGGGGAACAGGTCGAGCTTCTCCCCCCAACCCCTTGAGCCTTGGCAGGTAACTGCAGGTCTGGACTGGAATGGCCTCAGTGACCACATTGCTCTGATGTCAGCCCTGAAACGTTGGTGGTCAACCCCATCACATTGCTCTGATGTCAGCCCTGAAACATTGGTGGACAACCCCGCGGCCTCGCTGCAAGCCCCGAGATGAATCCGAAGCTCCTGGCTCTGCCTGAAGCACAGGCTCAAGTGTGACCTCACACTGGGAGGGAACAGCTAAAACGACAGCGAGATGTGTACCAAGCAGCGTGTCCCACTGCCCTGGGGGCAAAGCTGCTGGGGGCAAAGCTGGATCCACAGATGTTGACTATCTGCCTCTCTCATCTATTTTCCTCTTTTTCTCTCTACTTTTCTCTTTTTCTCATCTCTTTTCTCCTTTGCAGCACATTAAGTCACTCACTAAGTGCCATGCTCAGTGCCCCGTTAAGGGCTTTGTTCTCTCGGGGTATGCCGAGTTAAAGTTTGCACTGTGTTTGAATGCTGTGAAGTTTACTGATTTGCCTTTTGCCAAGTGTCTTATTCCACACGGGTGACCCAAAGCTCATAAGTAAAAATCTTTTTTTTTTTTTTGTTAAACCTCCTGAGAATTGTGTTATTTTTCCTGTGCACTGCCCAGAAAAATTCAAAATTTCCTGCCCCTCAACCAGCCGAGCAGACTGGGGTGTTAGAATGGGCACCTCCTGATTATTGTGGTCATGCTGGAGGTGATCAGTGTTTATTAATACAAGGGCAAAGCTGTTTCAAATGTGACACCAAAGAGCTGAGACGACAGAAATGAAAAGCAATACTGGAAACCTGTATCTAATTAATTTTCATGAAAGTAAAGCTTATTGTGAGGTATGACATACTCTGCATACTCTTGATAATATTTTTTAACAGGACCTATGTTTGCTGTTAAGATTTAGTACCTGGTGCTTTCTCTTTGTTTTGTGTTATGAAAGTATGCCTGAGAAAATGTTCCTTATCTTTGCAGTTCCTATAGCAGTATGATATGTACATAAGCAGAAACTGGCTTAAAAATGGCTATACTTGCAGTTAGTGCAAAACAAATCCTGTCTCGTTGCTGTCTCACAGCCTTTGTGTCCCTTGTTTGCAATTTACACATCATTTCTGTGAAAGCCAGTCCTGCACAAGAAGACTATGGCACTGACAGATAGGGCTCCTGTCCTGGAAATTTGTTGTCTTGATGCCCTTCATGACCAACTGGAAATGAAATCCAATATTCAGTGCTGAGCTGGGCTCTTGCTGTGCTTACTGCAAACTGTGGGAACTTGAAGGGAAGCTCAGCAGGATCACTTAGCCACTTGTTTGCAATTTGGGTGTTTTTATGGTTAAAGCAAAAAAAAAAAAAGGCAGGAATCCCAATGACAAATGTTTCCCTAGATTCAGCAGGTTTGCCAGTATGTAGAGCTTAATTAACAGAACATGTTAGTTGCGTTGTACTTTTTCTCTCTAGTGGGTCACCCTTGCAACCTGCCTCAAACAAATCCATGTGGTGCATTTTGGAGTCTAATTTGTGCTGGCCTGCAGACAGTGGTGCATGTCTATCAAGCAGGTGTTTGACCCACTGTTGCAGGCCAAAGGAGGTGAAGAGCTGTTCTCACTGGTGTTACCCTTATACGGGGTAAGCCATCTTCTAGGAGCAATACCATACATCTCTGTATGGGCTCAGTACCTGCCCACCTTGACCAGGCCAGTGAAGTGACCCATGCTTCCTATGTTGATAATTGTGGTCTCCAGGGAGGAACTGCTTTGGTCTTCAGGTGGCACAAGTTATTTCCCTTGCTCATGAGTGCTCTGTGTAATGCTGGCTCTGTGAAAGGGTTTTGTTTGCATCTCTGACGACTTTGCACAGCAAATGACAGGACTCTGAGTATTTCCTGCTTACAGCCAGGACTTGTCATCATGGATGGGCTATTTTCTAAGCAGTGTGCCCAGACACCTTTAATCCAGAGGTGCCATACAGACTTTGAACTGAATGTGCTCACTCTGATCGCCACAAAGAAATACATGGTACATGCCTGGATTTAGACCAACAGCATGGCTGTGATAGTGATGTGTTTATTCCACTTCACAAGGAAGGAAGTTAAAATATAAAGTATCTACGGCTTCCACCAAGTGCTGAACCCAATATCCTGAGATGCACTCTGCCTTCTTCATCTCACCTTCTTGAGTATCCCAACAGGCTCAGCTTTCCATCCATTTTCATTTTCTTGCCTATAGCTTGGCACATGCCTCTAAGTCAGGCTGAGTCTGGTGACTGACAAAGAGTTTCAGATGCTTTTTGACATTAGGTGTCACACTGTGACTGGAGCCGTGCAAAATAGATCCTGCTACAGTTGTCTGACAGCCACAGTGAATCTTGCTGTCAGCTTGCTGGGTTGTGTGCTGTGTCCTAGTGTGGGCCTTGACACTGAGAATTGTCCCCTTGCTCTTGATAATCCTGTCACCAGATTTGCAGAGTGCATGGGTCAATGCCATTAGTGTTATTATTCAGCTCCCTGGTGAAGTAGGGGTTAATCTGAGGTTGCTGAGGGCAGACTCTTCTTCCAGAGTGGAGGAAGAGAGAGACATCTCTGTCACCTAATCTTAACACTAAATTAAGATATAGGGGTAAAGGGGCTCGGCAGATTATCCTGTTCCTGTATTTTGCTTTCAGCATAAATTCTGGGTGTTATTCTGTTGCCAAGATAAAATGCAAATTATTTGAAATGACTTCTTACATCTGCCTTTCACTGTCTTCTTCCGATGCACTGAGAGGTGAGTGATACCATCACCAAGGCTGGAAATCCTGCCTGGATAACTGCAGTTCCATGCACAGCTCCTGGGAGAGTAGACAGTAGCTTTTTCAGGGGAGAGGGATAGCAAACCAGGCAGAGTGAAGTGCAAGGTTGTAATGAACCTAATCTCATTAAACAAAGTGTTAGCAGAACTGGAGATGCTGTGGACTGCTAGCACCTGCCTGATGGCCCTCCCAGGAGGCATCTCTGAACTCTTTAAATTCCTTGGGAGAAGGTGGGGGCCTAGTATCTAGGAGCAAAAAAAATTTGTATCTTGTTCCTCCCCTTCCTTCCCCCCCCAAGTACTTATTGGTGCCTGCCTCCTCCGAGGTAGGTTCAAAATCATGATTAAGTCTCCTATTACCAAAATAAAGAGTACTTCTTTGGTGTCCTGGGACCTGCTCTCTGGCAGTTTGCTTAGCAGACCCCAAGCCTGCTGTTTGCTACTGTAGGAATTACTATGATTTGTAAGTTCATTTTCAAAGTGTGATTTCTTTTGTAGTGTTTTGTCCCCAGGTGCTAGTTTTCAGTGAAAAGATTTAATTGTGTGTCCGGAGACTGTACACTTGCTCTAACAATAATGCATGGTTGTAACTTTCTGCTGGTGCAACCTTAAGGAGCTCAGATTTGTGAGATACTCATGTCCTTGTCCCAGCACTTTTTCATGCTTTACCTGCCCTATTACACTTGTTTTGTGCCTGATTGTATAGTACAGACCATAAACTCTGTGGGGAAAGTATGATCCCTTTAAAGACTATCTGTATAGAGCCTCAGCTCTATGCCCCAAAGCCCCAGCTGAAGTACTTATCTTCTCCCATAATGATAAAAATGAGGCCAAATATGCATTTTTCTTGTGAAAGGACTATTGCACGGTGTTTAAATAAGAGCTTGTTAGCAATCTGTGATAAATGCATGGAAGAGTGGATGGCAGGCTAGGTATGGAAAAGGAATAGTGTGTGATGGCTTTTCCTGGCAGGAGGTGGGGGTTCTCCCTTTCTCCTTAGTCCCTGCATCTGTGTTTCTCTGTCCCCACCCAGGTCAGAGGAGAGGGAGCTTATCCTAGGAACAGCATTGCTGTTCTGGATTAAAAAGTGGTGAAGTTTTAATTTTGGGGGCTTTTCTTGTGTCTTTGAGTCCATAGTGCCTTGCTGGCCTGACAGCAGGGCTCTCCTCTGAACCTGCTGCAGTGACATAGCTGAAGGAATCATAAAAATCAGAGGGGAGGGAGGGGGAGAAGGGAAGGGATGTCTTAAATTGGCTCTGCTGCTAGGGAAAGGGTAAAGTCATGCTGCACTGTGGGTGACTTATCAAGGTGGAAGTAATATATTGAGTAGAGACTCTCTGCAATTGCAGAAGATGGAGTTTTGGTGGGTTGAGGTGTGGGTTTTGTTGGGGATTTTTTATCCTTTTTTTTTTTTGAAAAGCAACTCAGAGAACAGCCTAGATACTGCAGCTGTACTAAAGTGTGTGTAATACCTGTCCTACAGTTAAATATTGTGTTGTTTACAGCATGGAAAGGTTGACTACAATAATATTATGGCCTGACATAAACCCACTGGAGAACTTCAGGAGTCCTACTGAACACAAAGAGGTTACATAGTGGGTCACCAGCACTTAATTTTATTTTGGTAACAAATTACTCTCTTTTCCTTAATGACAGGAAGAAAGCTGATATTACTTAGGGTCTGCATAATGTAATATTAAAGTATATACTTTATGGAATAGGAGTTTCAAGAAAAGGTTAATGTCAGCTTCAGTTGGCCTGTCTGTACTATGATTTTGTCTTCTGTTCAAAATTAATTCTTAAAAGATTTACTAATTTGCAGATACAGTGGTGTGGTGCTTACATAGCTCTAAGTACACATTTTTTGAAAGAAATTATACCCTCAGCCACAGGATTTTTTTCTGACCTCCTGTTTCTTATTTGCCATTTATTACAAAATTCACAGAATGTCTTTGGTAGGTTAGAGAAGCAAAATGGAACAGTAAATTTAGCCTTAAAAAATATTGATAAGAGAATTTCCTTGGAATTGATTGGGATTTCTTGCTGAAAAGACTGAAGGCAAAATACAGAGTGAAATTCAAAACTTAAATCCATTATTTCTCCAAAGTCCTATATCCAAAACACAGCTCTCTAATTTGATTTGGGTAGTAAGGCATTGGCATGTGCATTGTTTCGGCCAGTGTCCTGGTTTACGAATGGTATTCCTGAATTCAATATTCCCACTTAAACACCTGTTACTTTTCCATATATGTATATGGCTATCTTTAAATAGAGACCTGACCTTGGAGTTTCAAAGCAGATTCATGTATGTTCAGCTAAAAGAGTACACTCTTTTCCATCGGGCAGGCATCTGTAAAATAAAAAGTTTTGTGGCAGTGTTCGAGCATTGGGTACTAAATCCAAGCCTTTTCCCTGCATGTTAGTGAGCAGCTGCTGGTAAGTCAGCAGGCAGATGGGAGTCAAATCTGGAAGCTTCTCTTTGGGATAAAGGGTTCATACTGCAAAAATCCCCCTTCTGCCCCTATATGGGATAAACTGCCCCTGCTGTTCCCCTGAGGTGATACTGAAATGGGCCTGCAATAAGCAGAGATGAGGAAGAGGAAGGCAGGCCCTGGCACCAAAGGTGGTTTCACAGCAGTTACTGGGTCTTGGGGAATCTTAATGGCAGAGCCCAGGAGAGTGGGTTGGTCTGTTCCCCTTTTATGGGTCCACTGGACTTTTATATCTTGAGCTAAGGGGCTCTGCCATACAAAAATGAAGCTCGTCATAATGTGGGGGTTTACTCTGCAGAGTAAACCTAGTCTTATTTCTCTTTCTTCCACTTTGATCCCTGCTAGCTAGCCAGGCAGCTACCTGCTGCTGCTTCTCGTCAGCTCACCCTGGGATGATTGTCAGCTTAACAGGACGCACATAAAATAGTGCTAAAAATAAATAGGAAATTGGATTTTCTGGCTCTCTTTGTTATTTTTCTCCTTTAAGTGAAAGAATTTATTAAGGTTTTAGTTTTGTTTCTGTTATAACAACTCTAAGAAGCCCCTACATTGTGAATACCTTCTGAAAGCAGCGTTACATGAAGAGGACATGCCCTCCTTGGCAGGTGCCACAGTATAGACATCTCCCAGACAAGCCATTACACTCCCACAAGGAGCTCCACAAAGCAGTGCTTCTTCCCGATGAGCAACCCATGAAGTTGCTCTAAAATGTTGCATAAGCGCATTCAGAAATAACATCTTTGAGCTGAGACTCCCCAAAGCCTAAGGTGGGTTAACACAGGATTTAATTTTGAATGACCCATTTGCAGGAGACAAATGAGACCATCCTGACTCCCTTTCTTTTTTTTCCTCCCAAATGTTGTAGCTGTATAGCAGTTGTGCCAGACTAAATGTTGACAGTCTTTATCATACAATTTGTCTGTACTAATGTTAATGCTGTACTTCATGTACTATATTTATATCCATCTATTCCCTTTCATGTCAGATAAGTTCTAGTGTGTGGGATGCATAACGAGATTGGCTGAAAAATAATTTTTAACCCTGTGAGGTCTACCGCTTCCTGCAGGTAAGGAAGGTTGAGGTTATTTTCATACCAGATGGTTATGATGTGCTTTACTTCTTTTATCTGACCCTTACTGCATTGTGTTACTTTAAAACTATAGTGTAGAACTTGCAAAAACCTCTATTGTAAGGTTTATATGCAGTGCAACAATGCAAAGCTTTGCTTAAGAAGTGGCTCAGGAAACAAGCTCTGCTGAAATTGTAAACCTAATAAGAAAAGCTAAAAATAAAAAAGGAATACTTTTTAGAGTTTGAACTATTCTTCTGTTACTAATCAATGACTTAAATGTGTGGAAAAATGTTGAATCTGTGTTATAACTTTTGGCAATCACTTGCTAATTGGTATGTAGGAAGGATAAGGAAAGATTTGAAAAGGATATGAGGGATGGATCCAGTTTAAACATTTAGTACCAGTCCTTAAATGCACCTGTAGTATGTCTTCAGTCAAGAAAGAGTCTTGGCTGCTAGGAGTGGCAGGGGTCAACAGATGGTTAACACCCATCTTGTGCACTTGTGCCCATTACCCAGCTGTGAAGGAGGTTTACTCCTGGGCTGTAGTACTCTGTTTAGACTCAGTGTCCCCACTCCTACTAAACCTTTTAGAGAGGAGGCCTGGAGTGCTGCTGTAGTTGCCGTTCAAGAGTCTTTCCTGTCCATCCTTGGGAGGTAGGAGCTGGCTGAAATTTCTCGGGTGGGGTGAGTTAACAGTAAGGAGGTGTGCGTTCCAGTAGGGAAGCTGGTGAGATGATTCAGCCTTGTCCTAGCTGCTCCTGTGAAAGGTGGTTGTCATCCTCTCTTTTCAGAGGGTGAGTCAATAATAAACACCTCTAAAAATTTATTGATGTATGTATGTATTCATGTTGTTGTCAGAGTTGTTTGTTTAGGTTTATGCTATGTAAGGTAAAGGGCATCAAGAGTGGTAAGCAGGAGAGTCAAGGCTAACTGTTTTATATCTAGGGATCAACCCTTTGGAAGTTCAAACAGACAAGGGCCAGATTCGAGTGACTATCTGGCTTTAGTTTCTTGAGACCAAGTTCTGCTTAAAAGTCCTCCTAAACCTAAAGCAAACCCACTTTTATTTGCCTACCATGGTAAGTGCTGAGCACAGATGCTCAGCTGCTGTAAATAATCTTGGCTCTGATGTCAAGGCAGTTACAACAATTGACATCAGCTAAAGACATGTCTATGGCTAAGTATAACCCACAGGTATTACAGCATGATTTACAAGGCTCTTAGCAGTGTAAACCATATGTTTTATGGTTGCCAAAAAGGAGAAGAAACTGTCTGACAACAAGCAAAGGCATATTTAGTAGCATTTTTGTATAGATGAAATTGCCCAGTTTGGGGGTTTCAGGAAATATGTTTGCTGTGATACACAGCACCATATAGTTCAAGCACGTAGTACCCCAAGCATTCAATTTATCATAATCTATCATGTTAACTTGGTTAATTTGACACTAACTGTTTGCTGCCAACATGCTCTCAGACAGTTCTCTATTGTCTGCTAATCTCCATGACATGTGAGCCTGTGGGAAGGACTCGTAAGAAAAGGAGCTCTCAGGGCTATGGATTTGGGTGAAGGGAGGAGAATAGATCTCAGTGGTTCATAGAATCATAGAATATTCTGAGTTGGAAGGGACCCAACAAAGATCATCAAAGTCTAACTCCTGACCCTGCATAGGACTGCCCCAAGAATCAGACCATGTGCCTGAGAATGTTGTTTAAATATATCTTAAACTTTGGTAGGCTTGGTGCTGGGACCACTTCCCTGGGGAGCCCTTGACCAGCTGGCAGTGCCTTGCCTGATGCACCCCAGAACACGGTTGGCCCTCCTGGCTGCCAGAGCACACTGTTGACTCATATTCAGTTTGCCATCAACAAGGACCCATGGGTCCCTTTCCATGCCCCTACTTTCCAGCAGCACATTCCCCAGCCTGTATGTACAGCCAGGGTTGCCCTGTCCCTGGTGCAGAATCTGGCACTTGCCCTTGTTAAACTTCATATGGTTGGTGATTGCTCAGCTCCGTAATTTTTCTGGGACTTTCTGCAAGACTTCTCTGCCTTCAAGGGAGTCAGCAGCTCCTCCCAATTTTGAATCATCTGCAAATTAACTTAATAGTCCTTCAAGTCTCGTGTCCAAGTCATTTATGAAGATATTGAAGAACACTGGGCCTAAGATGGAGCCCTGCAGAACCCACTAGTGACTGGTGCCAGCCTGATGTAATCCCATTCAGCATAACCCTTTGCACCTGACCTATGAGCCAGTTGCTCACACGTCATGTAGTGTGTTCGCCCAGTTCTATGCTGAACGTTTTGTCCAGAAGGATCTTGTGAGAGATGGTATCAAAAGCTTTACTGAAATCTAAAAAGACTATATTGACTGGCTTCCCTTAATAACTAGGTGGGTTACCTTGTCATAAAAGGAAAGAAGGTTTGACAAGCAGGGCTTTCCCCTCATGAAGCCATGCTGTCTGTGCCCAGTGACTGTGTTATCCTTCATGTATTTCTCAATACCTCCTAGGATAATTTTTTCCATGATCTTACCAGGTACAGAAGTGAGGCTAACAGGCCTGTCGTTGCCAGGGTCATCCTTCCTGCCATTTTTGAAAACTGGGACAGGATTAGCCAACTTCCAGTCGGGTAGGACCTCTCCATATTCCCAAGACCATAGAAAAATCATTGAGAGAGGCATCACAATGACATCAGCCACCTCCTTAAGCATTCTTGGATGAATCCCATCAGCCCCCATAGATTTGTATGCATCCAGATGGAGCAGCAGATTCCTCACAGCATCAGAGTCAACTGGCAGTATAATGTTCTCCCAGTTCCTGTCCTCCAGCTCAGAGTGCTGGGACCCCCTTGGCCTGCCATCACTGTTGGAAACAGAGGTGAAGGCCTGACAACTCTGCCTTGTCTATGTCCCTGTTTATGAGGTGGCCATCCTCATTCTGTAATGGGCCAATGTAATTTCTACCCTGTCTTTTGCTATTAATGTACTTAAAGTCCTAGTTTAAAGCTCTGTCCACTAGCCCTGCCAGCTCTTGTGCTAGAGTCCTTTCTTCTTTCTGAGAAAGGCATGTCCCATTGGGTTTCAGCAGACTAGGTGTTTTATAAATCAACCCTGGTCAAAAGTTTTCTTGTTGCACCACCCTCTGAGCCATGTGTTGATTTGAAGAATCTACCCGTTCACTTAGTATGATCCTTTGCTACTGGAATGATTGAGAACACTACCTGTGCTCCTGATCCTTCAACTAATCTTTCCAAGGCCCTGAAATCCCTTTTTATGGACTTTGGACTTCTCTTTGTTATTTCTTCATTACTGACTTGAAAAAACAATAATGAATAGTAATCAGAGGGCCTTATGAGACTCAGGAGTTTTCTGGTGACATCCTTTATCTGAGCTCCTGAGGGGCAGCAGACCTCCCTGTTGGCAGGGTCTGGTCTGCATATTGGGCCTTCCACTTCCTTTAGAAGGGAGTTGCCTATGGCAATTACCCTTCTTTTCCTCTTGGTAGAAGAGGTCTTGATGCAGGGGGGAAATTTTGTTGCCTATGTGACCCCTCCATCTTAGAAGGAACTTCATTCTCCTCATCTGTTGACTGTTCTTCTGGTTGTAGAACTGCAAGCCTGTTGTAAGTAGTGTCAGTTCTACATGCCATCTTCAAGTTTTTGGGAGGGGGAAGCCTTTTGCCTGGAATGGCCCTTGACCAGTTTCCAGTCATCTTGTTTAACTGAGCACTGTCTAGCTACCTGATGGGGTTCTGGGGCCACCTGCCTCTGCTATGGAGGATTGAGACTCTGGTTACTGTAGTGTCTCTGAGAATAATCTATCTATCTATCTATCTATCTATCTATCTATCTATCTATCTATCTATCTATCTATCTATCTATCTATCTATCTATCTATCTATCTATCTATCTATCTATCTATCTATCTATCTATCTATCTATCTATCTATCTATCTATCTATCTATCTATCTATCTATCTATCTATCTATCTATCTATCTATCTATCTATCTATCTATCTATCTATCTATCTATCTATCTATCTATCTATCTATCTATCTATCTATCTATCTATCTATCTATCTATCTATCTATCTATCTATCTATCTATCTATCTATCTATCTATCTATCTATCTATCTATCTATCTATCTATCTATCTATCTATCTATCTATCTATCTATCTATCTATCTATCTATCTATCTATCTATCTATCTATCTATCTATCTATCTATCTATCTATCTATCTATCTATCTATCTATCTATCTATCTATCTATCTATCTATCTATCTATCTATCTATCTATCTATCTATCTATCTATCTATCTATCTATCTATCTATCTATCTATCTATCTATCTATCTATCTATCTATCTATCTATCTATCTATCTATCTATCTATCTATCTATCTATCTATCTATCTATCTATCTATCTATCTATCTATCTATCTATCTATCTATCTATCTATCTATCTATCTATCTATCTATCTATCTATCTATCTATCTATCTATCTATCTATCTATCTATCTATCTATCTATCTATCTATCTATCTATCTATCTATCTATCTATCTATCTATCTATCTATCTATCTATCTATCTATCTATCTATCTATCTATCTATCTATCTATCTCTTCCTCATTTTCCCAAATACTATGTAGCCTTTGCACTTTCTCAATGTCATCTACAGCACAGCAAGGGCTGCACGTCCTGGTCTCTCTCTGAAGTGCAGATGCTCTTGCCATTATGTAGTCCCTGGCAACATATGACAGTGCAGAAGTGAAAGTCAAGATGTAGTTAGGTTTTACATTTGTAGGTCTCAGTGTTTGGTCTATCTATATGATCCAAACATTCAAGGAGAGAAATGTGTGTAAGGACAAAACACCTCTTTAACTAGGCTGCTCTAACTTGGATATTTTCATCATTTGCAATGAGCCGAAGGTGATTATTTTGTCTATTATTAGCTATCTGCTGAACAATATTAAATGATACTATCTTTTCTCTTTCATTAATAAACACTAACAGAGTTTATGCAAAATTAGCACTTGCAAGTATTACCTTTTTAAAATGTACTCTGGAAGACTTTATTATTCTTGGACTCCTAAGTACAGACTGGTGCCGATTTGTTTTTGTAAGTTTAAGAAAAGTGCTAAACTTGGAGTGTCTTACAGCCACTACTCTTGGTAAAAAAATGCTGCCACCTGGCTTCTCTTGGCATGATCTATACATAACAATCTTTGTGCAATATGTAGGAGTATCCATTTGGTATATTAAAACACAAATGGGCTTACAGTGAAATTGAAAACTGCTGACAAAACCTGGGATTGTAACACCCAGATCTCTGCTTAGAAGTGTGTCTTCGAGGCAAAATTTGTGTGACTTTATTCCTCGAATTTTGATTGTGAATGTGCACAAGTTCTATCAGTAACTGAGTTTAAAAGCAAAAAAAAAAAATAATCCACTTTTTGATTGTATAAGAGCCAGTGTTTCATGGCTGGGTGTGGGCTCTGAGCAGAAAATTGAAAGGAGCTGAGGAAAGACAGGTAGCACTGAAGCAACAACACTGGAGGCACGTGTCCCTGTAAGAAATCCCTCTCTGTGCTGGATGTACATGAGGAAGCTGTGCAATGCCCTGGATTTATATTGCCTGCAATAACAGAGCAAACAAAATTTGCCATAAACAGCAGGTAACTCGTACTTGGTGATTTCATATCAGCTTGCTCACAATTTACTTTGTCAAAAGCAGAGGTCTGCTGATGCATCCCCGATTTCCTGCTTGAGGGTCAGACTGAAAGGTCCAGGGACCACAACCTGTGCTTTAGGACAGTTTTTGTCCCTGCTTCTGGTGGTGTCAGCAAGGAAAGCAGATCAAGTACTTAGAGCACAGCAGAATTACTCCTTTGTTGACAGTAGGGTGATTTGGTAGGCTGAGGGTCCATTTATAGAGCCTAGAATGAGGGGCAGTGCCAAGCAAATCAAAGCGTGTCTTCTGGCATATATTTGCAGGCTGTAAACTAATAGATTTGCTTATATAGTTGAAATACAAGGGTCCCAAATAAGCATCTTCTGTGATATAGGTCTATAGTTTGAACTATGTAGACATAGTAGAAAGGTTGAATGCCATTGTGTGTTTAAAGAACAAAACAAAACTTCCAAACCCACCAAAACAGATTTCAGAAGTATGTCATAATTCTAGGTATTTTGCTAAAAAGTGTCTAATGTTTTCTCCTGCATTTAAGGCGGCGTAAATATACGGTAATAAGAAGAAGCAGAATTAAAGTTGTACTGATGAAGCCAATTCCAGAATTTCTTCTGCTACCTCAGCTATCTGTAGGTTGGAGGGTTATTGGGTTGGGTTGTTTGGGGTTTTTATTATGAGGTTTTAGAGGCATCTGAAAACACAAACACAATACATCTTGTGGAAACCATCCTGCTTCCTGTAGTGTTCCTAAGTGTGGAAGATTTACTGCATGAATCTGTCGTGTGAGGCACAAAAGTAGAATGCACTTGTGGCAGGATGCCGTAGATGTCAGCCAGCCACTGGATCAGAATGAAGCATCGATTTACTATTTCTCTGTTGCCAGAAAATAATAGTCCCTGTTGTGACCTCAGGCTCCTGTTGCACTGCAGTTGTAGACTTTTATGCTCTCACCTTCCTGCTTATTCTTGTTCTTTCTGTCTGCAATCAGCTGATATCCCTGCAGACACTTAGCTCCTGTTTCTAACTTCCTCAAATCTTCTTGGGCACCACTGAGGAAAATGTGCAGAATATTCTCCCTGCTCTGAATCAAGTCCACTGCCACCTCCAACAGTCAGGAGCAGTGTTTGTAGTATAAATTGTGCTCATCCTTGGAATCTTGTCTCGGGGAAGGCTGTTCACGCAAAACAGGATTGGCACAGAGGAGCGATGTGCAGCAGGGTCAGTACAGCTGGCAGATTGCTGCCACTGCTGAACTCCTCCATCAGGCTTCAACCTTTCGCTCATAGCTTACCAGTTTCTTGGTGGTTTTCTTTGTGTGGGTAACACGTGTTCTGTCAACTCACACTGAGGAATCACTCTTTGATTTCTGCTGAAGTCTTCAAAAAAAGAATTCAGAACAAGCCAGAATAGCTGAGAACATTCTTTCATGCCGTTGGGTGGTCTGGTCAGGCCCAACTTGAATCCTATGTCTCATCGTCTCATTACAGACTTAGCTTTCTCTCATCCTTGAAATATCTTCAAATTGGGAAGTGTCATCTAAATTCCCACTTCAGAGAGTGGGCAGTGTCTAGTTTTGAAACAAAACAGGTAAGAGGTGCTACACAGGCTGTTAGGATGAAACCAACTGAGAAGGAAAAAAACGTGGGTAAAAGCATTTAGGAGTGGGAAGATGTGTGCAGGCTTTCTCAAAGGTCAGTAGATAATTGGAGTGTGTTTTGTATTATTTAAGATATATCATCTAGCAACTGTAGTTTGGCCTTACAACAGCCCATTAAATGAGAATTTTTTTTTTAATATACCACAAAGGTAAAACTTATATGGAAGCCTTGTAAACATGTATTTAGAAGAAAGAACTTTTGTCTTAGTGCCAAATGAAATCTTTTGCAGATTGAATTTCTTCTTTGCTGTAGAGAAATGCATCCTGCGATTTCAGTCTGTTAGAAGCAAATTTTGGCAGTTGTTATCTAATAAGTAAATTTATCTGCTGCTGTTCTATTTTGAGTCTTATTAATTTAGAAAAATGTTGAAAAGGTGTGGGAAATGTTCCTTTCCTCCAAGACACAAATACACGTGGCGAAATTGAAGACAAGAAGTTCATGTGAAATGCATCTGTTATTCAAATACCACATTGTAGGTTATTACACTTTTGCAAATATTGCAGTGGCAGAACAGCTGTAAGAAAGGTGATACAGGGAGAATGCTGAACAAGAGAAATGATGCCTGTACTCTGCAGTTGCTGTGTATTGGGAAGAGGAGTTTATGTGGCAAGGGAGCACCCAGGAGCTGGAGGGAGCACAGAGGAAGGGCTGCCCTGAGAGCAGCCTGACCTACTGCTGGGTTCCTGTGGGGGCTTTGGAGATGGCATACATTTATATAGTAGATAGAGGTGAAATCTGCACTCCACAGAGTTCAACTGTGAAACTTATGTTAACATCAGTGCATCAAAAATGAGAGGAAGTAGGTTCTTCCTTAGCTTGAATCTCCCAGCAGTAGCCTGGCATGATTTTAAAACAGAAAAAAAGGAATTAAAGGCATACTTGCAAGGATCAAGGGAATTCTTTGCTTTGCAAATAGTACCTGGTGGCAGATTTTTTTGGAAAGAGCAGAGCAGCTTCATTAACATCAGTGAGAAAACAGAGGCTTCTGAATGTGAGCCCTAAGGACTGAAGATCAAAGTCCTGGGGTCCGTCTCCTTGGCCAGACAATTTATTGAAATAAAATAATAGCTCTGCCTGCAGATGCTGCAAGTTAAGTAACATTTCCATGCCAGCAATCTATGTAAAGAGCAATCATTCAAATGGAGGAGAAGAGTGAAAAGAAAATTAAATAGCTGAAGATGGAGTATTCAGAGAGCACCAAGGATGCAGAACAGCTAAAGATAATTAAATTACATAGAAATAAATTAGTTACCATAATGGTCAGATTAGGAAATAAAACACAGAAGCATAATCCTGCCAAATATTTCAGTAGAGCAGCAGAGCTGGAACTTAACTGAACTGACAAATGGGAGAAAGATTTATAGCTCTTGCTTAAATTTACAAACAGCTATGAGTATTCAAATTTTGCTGTCACATCTGAAAGCAATCATAACTCATCCTGCCTGGACCTTGTTAAAATCCTAAATTTGATTCTTTTCTATAAAGTTTTGAGGTAATTGTAGTTGATGGCTTTGACTGAAATTATTAGACCTGATGGTTTCTGTGTCTACTTTGTGTCTTAGGGAAATTTACAGTCAAAAGAACTTACTGTTTGTGTGTATGAGAAACAAAACCTTGTTCATCACATCACCTGTTAACCAGAATGGTGACACTTGCATGGCTTCAGTAATAACAAACTCTCATACAATGTGTGCCATCTCTGTGACCTAATTTGACTACTTTGTGCCTGACAGCAAGCTGTGAACAAAGGTAAATAGCAGAGCACTTGCTGAAATCATCAGGATAAATCAGCTGCTGCAGTTTCATCTTCTGGCAGTCATTTGTTGGTGTGCCTTGCACAGAGGTGGTTTTGGTGTGTTCAGAGGGGATGCCTGTATCTGCTGAAGGGCAGCTGGACTGCAAGTGGGGCCAGAGTTGGTTAGCAGATGACATGCTCTGTGACTGTTGGACAATGCTGCTACCAGGCCTTGGACTGGCACCCAAAGGTTCCTGGAGCCATGCAGCTCGTGGTAGTGAGGAGGGGGAGGAATCTCCCTTTTTGTGGAGTTGGAGGGATCCCTGTTTCCCAGGCACATCCTTAGGCAGGGAATGAGGGCTGGGACTGCCCTGTTTGCTTTGGGGAGAGGATAAGCTATGGTCCACTCCGGCTTTGCTTAGCCTGGAGCCCTGCTCCAGACTGTCCCATCAGTGTGGTCCCCCAGTGTGTGGCTCCAGGAGAGCTCCCATGGTGTGGTCCATAGTGGACTATTGTCATTTCCAGTCTTCCATAGGTAGCAGTGTGGAATTGCTTGCTAGATGAATTTGGGAGAGGCTGAATTACCAGGGTGACGGAGGGAGGGAATAATTAAGGTCCTGACAACATGTAATACTGATGTCCTCTATCTGCCTCCAGCATCAGCATCCCAGGCTGGGATATGCCTTGCAGGACAGAACCATATGTGTCAGGAGCCTGTTGAGGTGCATGGCTGTCACTTCTGAGCTATAGTTATGCTCCTTGCATGGAAGTGAACTTCCAAGAAAGTGCAGAACAGGTTCCGATTTTTCTTTAAAATTTCATTTCAAAACTGTATTGACCTTTCAGTGTGGGTCTGCTAAGCATCCTTGCTCTTACAGTTTGAAGCTCCTTTCTAGGCTGCTGTGTGTGCAGACTGGTCTGTCTTTCATGGTGACTTTGAGCTGACTGGAAACAAATCTTTCTTTTCTTTTTTTTTTTTTAAAATTTTAATAGTAAGCCTCCATGGGCTACATTTTGACCTTGCAGGGGAGAAAGTATGAAGCAGTAGTAGCAATTGATGTATGGGAAAAATCTGGTTATTAATAAATATAGCAATCCCAATGAGGCTAGAGCAACATAAAGAGATTGATGTTTTTTCTCAGGTCACAGTTTTGCCTCTGGCAGTATTAGCATGGATGCCATTTATTCATCGGTGTGATTTGTTTACAAAGGCAGATGTATTCCTACCTTCTTTATTATATTTCAAACTTTTTTTTTTCCCCGGCTTAGAACTTGAGGGTTGATAACTGTGTGAGTACTTGCTGGTATTTGTTTATTTTTCTGGGATGGTCAAGGAATGAAGAACTGACTGTACCTTTGAATCACACAGTAACTATGTAGGATGAGCTAAAATAGTGGAAGTACAGAAACGACTAATTTGGTCTTTCTAGCCATTCATACTCAGCATCACAGAAACACTGTACAACCATTCATGATTTTCTGCCTGCTTTCTATTTTCCTTGTCTGTTGTCATGAATCCAGTGAGAACACATGTGCTGCCCTGAATTCATTATGAAAATTATTTTGATGGCGAGGGTAATGGGGGTGCTTAATGTTATGAGAGAACAGTATTTTTAAGAATACTTTAAATAACACATTTAAGCAAACAGTTGGGCAGTCAGCACCTCCCACAGATATGAAATTATCTCTAGCTTCTAAGAGGGGAGAAGGTGTAATAATTTCACTTCTTTCACAGTTTGTATTTATTGAAGTAGTTAACATTCCTCCTGTCATTAAAATTACTAACTTGTTATAGGCTTTGGCTCAAAAAAAAAAAAAAGAAATTAAAAAACAAAAACAAAACCAACAAAACCCCCCCACCAAAACCCAAAAAACAGCCAAGGCTTCAAAAATGTCCTGCTGCTAGAAAAAAAATGTTGTGAAAATACATCTTTTAAATCACATTTTAATAAATGCAAAATAAAGGCAAATTTTACTATGCTGGGAAATAAATGGCAGTTTAAGCAAGCCAAGACACTGGCTGTAATGACATCTACACTGCAGCTGGCCCATCACCATAAATGGTTTTAGTGGGCCATGTTTCCAGCCTCGGAGCTCTCAGTTCATCTGAGCTGATGCTGCTTATGAGTATGTTAGGGAAACAGTGGTGATGGTGATCCATCTTTGCAAGGGCTTGGTCCTTCCTAGGGAGCTTCTGGGTCCTCCTTGCCTTCTGTGTGCGCACACCACTTCCAGGTTAATTTTGCAGCCTCTGCAATGCATTTCCCTCTCCCAGCCAAGCAATCCTCAGGTGATAAGAGGCAGGATGCACCTGCAGCCCTGCTACATGGTGCACCAGAGCAGCTGCCAGCCAAGCGCCACTGTGCCAGGAGTAGGAGGCGTCCCAGCAGATGGGTTGCAGCAAATGAGTCAGAGCTGTTGTATAAGCTGCAAGGTGGTAAACTTTGATTACCAGAAACATTCTCAAATCAAAAGTCTTCTCCCCTCCCCAAAAATCGTAAGCAGAAGAGATCCAAAGATTACAAACGTCTTGGGTTGGTTTTGATATTTTGGGATGTACACAGTTTACAGTTTCAGGCTGATCCATAATCTCTAGGGCTAGAAATGCAATTAAAAGGAAAGATGTGTTTGTATGTGTGGGTGGGTGTGTAATATTCTCAGGCTTATGGCCTTAAGAGGAAACAGTAAATAGCATATGAAACTCCATAAAATAGTAAGCGTTGGCAGTTTTGTTCCTCAAGGATTATGTACCAGCCTAAAGAAATAAAACTGTGTTACCTAATAGGATAGACAGTATCTTGGCAAAGATGAGACTGGCAGATATTATGCATGGGCAGAGCATGATCAACCTTGTACTTGGTACAATTAAAGATTGTTGCTAAAAAATGTGTGATGAGAAATTTTCAGGAGTGAATTCTGTTTGTTATTTGCAAAGGTTACAAAAAATGGAAGCATTTTGCAAAACCAGTGAGGAGCAAATACAACTTTTCTTCAATTGCATGAGCTATGCCCCCTTACCCCTCCCACAGAGTGGTAGATCAATTGGAGTATATGTGGTTGATCTATTCTGTTTAAGAACTGGCTATTACCAATAAGTCAGTAGTTGATTTCTATGTATCTAATATATAAATGGCACATTTATGGATTTCAAATAAGTTTCCCTAACTAAGGAAACTGCTCAACACACTTCAGATGTTAGTAGCAATGCTTAAAGTACAACCCTAATAGCATCAGTGGAGTAGAAACACTTTAACAGAGTAGCACAGAATTTATATAGGGTTTTCTTTAGGCTGATATTTTTAGTTTCAGACTTTGGTTACTCTTGCTGAATTAATAGAGCCTTCCAGAATATCTGGTTTTTTGGAATCTGCAAGCTTGGCACTAGCTTTTCAGCTAGTTCTGTGCTGTATTGCAAACCTTACCTGTTTCCTTCACCTAACATATACAGAGGGAAGATAAAGCATACAGGATTTAGCTGTGCTCTCATAAATTCATGGAACATGGAATTTCTTGCTGTGAGAAAAACAGCTAAATGATTGCTGCTTTATCTAGTAAAATGAATGTGTCCTTCCCAACAGAGATGATAATTCTTACTGACCAGAATGCATATAGAGTTTGCCACTAACTATCTGATTTTCAGAAGAGCTCAGATCCTACTTTAGTACCTAAATGAAGCTCTTGGCTCCCAGCTGCTTTTCCCAAGGACTAGATGCTCGAATGAGAATATCAGACACAGGTATCCCTTGGCATCTAAACTGAGATCTTTAGGTGCTGGGCTCATTCAAAGTTGAAGCTCCTTGAAAGAATAATGGTAAGTTGTGCTTGTAGAATTGCTAAGAAGCCTGATGCTAATTAGTGAGTGAAATGTCAGCATTTTAATGCTGCCGTTTTAGAAAATAAGCATACACGATTAGTCCTCTAAATTCTTTTTTAGACACCCTTCTTTATATTACATGTATATAGATGCAGATGGAGGTACCACACTCATGTATCCATTTTAGATTAGCATTGTGTAAAAGCCAACATGGCTAATACCAGCTATCACTAAGTAATAAAGTATTTCAAGTGAATTGCTGCAGAACTGCTGCATTGAGAGGTGGATGTGAGGAGAAGCGTTGGGAGATGGTGCACTGATTCTCTTATGCTATTAAGTGAATGATAAAGAAATTCTTTTAAAAATTAAATGCATGGTGTAGAGACTCTCCCTTTTACGGAAATGACAAGATCTTCTTGAGTGGTAAAGGCACAGCTGGTGCTCACATCTGGGCTAGTAAAAGGGACCAGTGATGAAGGGTTGCAGCAGAAATGTAGGGTCTTCCAAGGAAGGCAACAAAAATATTTAGTGTTTTGGAAGGCCTCTCATATGAATAACTGGGATTCTTTACTGTAGAGGAGTAGGTGAAAATGAGCGGACATTGGGATAATACACATCAATTCTGTGATTCTGTAAGCATTGAGAACGGGGATATAAATCTTTTATCATAATCGACAGATTTTAAGAGAGTCGTGTCTCTTAAAATAGTCTCTTAAAAAGAGACTCCATGTTCTTGTGTGACTGCCTGTGAGGATTTTCCCCTGAAGGAACCTATTTTGGTCAGTGTTGAGGACAAGGTGGCTGATTGCATGGACTGATGCTCCCAGCCTCATTGGCAGCTTGTGTGGTCAGTCTGTGTCCTTGACTGTCGGCTAATCAAGTAGGTAATCGTCCTGAAAAGAGCTGAGCTCCATGTCAGCACTGAAAAAGATCTGAAGTAGATGAAAGTTGGACAGGAGGAGTGAAAAGAAAGAGAAAATGGCTGTTTATAATCATCTTATAACTTGGTAGATTTTTGGGATATGCCTAAAGACCTATTTGGGTCTTTTGTGATGGGGCATGTGCTTAGCTTGGAGAAGGAGGCAATTATATTGTGAGAAAACTCGCCAGAGCATATATGTTTGATATGATCTGCATAATAGCATAAATCTAGAGTATATGTAAGATGATGTCAGCTGTCTCATACCGAAAGGCAGTTGGATTTTGGGACTAGGCCACCCACTGCCAGGAGAAAAATGCCTGAATCTTTAATATCTTTGATTCACAGGCTTTAGGAGGTGAGAATCCTACTGGCTCAGCATGTGCCTGGGAAGCATGTTAAATTTCCTATGCCTTGTCCTCTCCCTTTCTCAGTCTTCTTCTAAATTGAACTTTCTGCAGATGAAACTTTGTTTGTGATACCTCTACATAAATCTCATTTTCCATTTTGACAGGAATTTTACTGAAAAAGAAAAGGAGTTGTTTTTCCCCTTGTCTCTGCAGTACTGGTGGTTTTTTACTTGTCCTTTCCTGAAATATCTAAGTTAATTTTATAGCTATTGAAGAGCACAGTGTAAATGCAGCTTTATAACCTTTAACCACAACACAACACCCTCCTCTCTGTAATCTCCGCCTCCTGTACCTATTCTTGAAAACTGCCTGAAGCAATGTTTCTGCCTCATAAATCTGAGCCTTTAAGAGAGGTAGCATTGCATGCACTGCTATAGCTGAAGTAGTCTATTTGGCTGATTTTTCTGATAATGCCTTTTTGATGTGTTGCTGGTAAACAGCTTTATTTGTAAGAGATTACAGTCACAGTAAAAATCCCGATAGTGACAAAAATAACTATTACGGACAGTGCTGGATTTTCTACTCATTTGTAGTTTACCTTTAGCCTGCAGTTAAGCTTGTAACCAATTATTTTTTCGATGCATTCTATATTATATATACCCACAGACAGTTTTGTTCTTCCTCTGTCTAAAGTCCCACACCATCAATCTGTACAGGAAGATGAGTTCCTCAGCAGTGTTTGAATCCAAGTAAACCTAAACTGAGCAATGTGTTGTTAATGTGTCTGTGGAGGAACAGAGGTTGCACCTGTATGAAAAAACACCAAGTAGCTTTTCACGTGCAAAACTTATAAATGTAGCAATTACATAAGGCAAATTGTGAGGAGGTGTGGCTTATTGGTGACTGCCTTTGTTGTACCTTATCATATGCAGAAAATGAATCCTCTGATACAGAAATGGCTCTTCGGAGACCAACATATGCAGCTGAGCCCAGATCTGCATAAGAGAGAGTTGATCATTTAAAAGATAGGAATGAGATCTCTTAGAATATAGCTGGAAGAATAATATTGCAAATCCATGAGGGTTTTGCAGGTGATTAAGCAAAAAAAAATCCATATTTATATACTTAGGTGTTAGACACTAAGAAAGTGTCCTGCCGTTTCTATATGGTAACTCTGAGAGCTGTATGGTTTTTAACATATATAAAAATCGGACTGCTGAGGTTGATGCTTATGTTTATTTGCAGAGTTTGTGTAGTTGGATGAGCCATATGATAATGGTGTAAGCCCCTTCTTATTAGACAAGGAAGTATGGCATGTGTAATTGCAGTAGTAACAGGCAGGTCTGTACTGGCACATGGACTCGCACTGGTCACAGGTATAGCAAAATATGTATGAGAAGTTCAGATCCAATTGAAGACTCAAGGTCTATCTGTGTCTTTTTGTGTTTAATGCATGCCTTTAGAGTTTTGTTGGCACAGAGCAGCTTGCTTTGCAAAGCAGACTAATTAATCATAGCCAAAGTGAGAGCAGAAATGACCACTTGAGGTTAAGGAGTGTGTGACAGCAATGAAGTCATGCAAGTGTGTTGGTGGAAACTGTCCCTCGGAGGGGTGGCTGTGGATGCAAACATCCCTCACTATACATACTACATAATTGTACAGAGTATTGCCTAGTGTGTTCCTTTAATTTCACATGGGGAAATTTTTTTTTAAAAAATAGTATCTTCGGAATATTGATAACACCCACGGTTTATTTGTCCCTTTCAGTCATAGTACCTGTGGCTCCTAGCTCTTTGTCCTTTGGCTAGCCATTCTCCTGAACAAGAGGTTGCTCAGAAGTACATTTCCTTTCCTAAACTTTAGATGCTCTGTTTTGTGTCAGTATGCACACAGTGCAGATACTTTCAGTGCAAGTATAGCTGTGATCATCAGTCAACTCAGAAGTTTCAGTGATGGAGTCTAATGACAAGCATGATGCTCTCTTGAAAAGGGTGTTTGCCTTAGAGGTATTTGCAGCTCATTTTGAGGCAAGAACAGTGGCTATCTGCCTACTTAGGAGACCCTTGAATTCCAGGGATGAGAGCTTATTCTGGGTTTTTTGTACTACTAGAAGACACCATTTGGAAAACACTTTTCTGTGCTTGCCTCCACATTTTCCTGAAATATCTTCACCCTGTTCAGGAGTGGTTCTCATTTAGAAAGTTTTGCGACATTGATCGATAGCTGTTCCGTTGACTTCTGTACAGTCTGCCTTTGCTGCAGTGACTGTGAACTCACACATTGACCTTCATCCCCAACAAAGCCAAACAAAAAGATTAGGACTTGAAAATGCTTTATACCCATGCCACCAGACTTTATTAAGAGCATGGGGTTAGGATGAGGTTCTGCTCCACTCTTGCTTGATGACTTGTCTCCTTAAGATATCTCCAGACTTCCAGCTGAGCTGTATGTTTTAATTTCATTTCTGCTTGCTCTCTCTCTGTCATTAACAGCTCCATTTCTGCTGCATTTCACAATGTTTAAATAGAGGTGGCATCCAAACCGCTTACTCCCATCTTTGCTGGAAGATGACAGGAGACCAGAAAGAAGTATAGTTGAGGGGAAAAATATCCCAAATTACACTTCTGCTCATAGTATTGGAGTGTGAGAAGGCGAGGCAGAGAACACAGCATAGTCAGCTGCAAATCATTTTGTCACTTAGAGACTGACTTAATGACAAAGTTATTGCTGCCAAGTTCTAATGGCTTCTTGCCTTTACAACATCTGCACTAATCAGTAACTTCACTTGGAAGTCACTTACGCAGAGTATTGTTCTCATGTCAGTCATGAGACAGTGATACCTTGCTAGATGAGAGAGAAAGAGCCTCCTCTTACGCAGTCTGTTCAGTGATCCAGTTAAATGAATGTCTGTGGTACGTAGTTATTGCTGGAACTCAGATCAGGGTGCATAAATTAGGAGTCCAGGGGGTCACAGGGTTGTCACACACTAATAACACTGAACAAGTGCAAAAAAAGACAAATGTGACTGAAAGATATGTCAGGCAAAGGACTTTCAGCCTGGAGTATCTGGAGTATCATGTAATGTTTGTTATGAGTGTTCATTAGAAATGCATTCATGATGAAAAAGATGAGAAGAAGCTCTTGTAGGAATAGAGAACCTATAGTAGGAGAATGAAAGTCCTTTCCTTGTTTCACACAGCAAAGCAAGGCCTGGGGAGCAGCATGAGTGGGAGAAACATCAGTTATTGGTATC
>NW_008656491.1:115423-143275 GCF_000695815.1 Acanthisitta chloris | reverse complement strand
GAAAAAAGAAGTTGAACTATCTGTAAGATTGATGAACTCATTCAAGTGTTTGTATGATGTGGTGCCTGCAATGATACAAGCTTGATCTCAGTAATCTGGGAGATTCTTTCCAATCCTGTCTTTTTCTGCCTGCACATAAGGGAGTGTAGTGGTCACTGGTGTGGTGATATAATCCAGTACTTTTTTCCAGCTAATATCTAGAACACATTGTGCCAGCAGCAGCTGGTTAATAGAAAACTGGTTTGTTTTTCTTACACAGAAAGAAATGTGTCAGGAAGGCCTTTACTATTGATGGTAGAATAGACACTTGCCAAACAAACAAAAAGAAGCCACAACACACTGCCTCTTTAGTTTTGAATCCAGTATTTGGTATCAAATCTACTTAGATTCCAGCATAAATCACAAGAGCCCATATATTCTCCTGTAAACCAAGTTTTGTGCTTTGAAGCGAGTGAGATATAGCAGTTCCAAAGTCTTGTAGAGTCACATTTCCACAAAACAACTTGTAGGATATTATGAGAAATTATATTTGCATTTTATTGTTAAGTGTGTGTTCTTTCAGTCCTAATTTACTGTATTTGTAGTTCTTTCCTTCAGCATGTTCCTTTTCTGAATGCAACTAGTTTGTATGCCTTCTCTAGAGTTTCTACAACCTCATCCTTTCTGTGCAAGTGAATAGTCATAATAACATATCTCATGACAACTTGCCTAATTTGTTCAGAGTTTGGAAGTTCACCAACATTTAATGGAAGTGGGGGTGTAAAGGAAGAAGAAAATGTGGCAAAGGAGACAAATTGAATGGGCCTAGGAACCAAGGGCATACCTGACTGATTTTACTGTGTTCCTTGTGCATTATTTGGTCAGCTTGGGGAAACTGAGAACTGATTTGGACAGTACAGTGTGTCTGAGGTCAGGTACAGCTGAAGGTTATCAGTACATCGCTGTAGACACAGTTTCAGTTAAAGAAGACAAATCCCTCTGGTTTCACACTAACTGGTAAAGACTTAGTGTGCTGACTATCAGCTGAATGCTGTCGTTGTTAATATTGACAGTGTCTTAAATGATGACTTTCCTGAGATGCTTTTTTATTTTTGAATGTACTTGTAAATTCTAGAATATTTACTCAAGACTGAATGCTGTCAAACATTTAGATAACCAAGTGATCTAAAGCAACTCATGTCACTGATTAATCCAGATGTTCCATATGTAGGATTTTTTGTAGCTATTATTCTCATTTTCTCCTTAAATTTTATGCTCTCTAAAGCCACGTTTTTACTATTTTGTCATCTGTGTCACTACTACTAGCATATAATTCACAAATCCTTTTTTAAATAACTGAGTACTGATGATGGCTTAATGCATCAAAGAATGCTGATGTAAAGATTTTTTCCATAATTCCCACCATACCAGTGGCAAGTGTGGTGAATCAACTATTTTATCTTCCTCTTTAGTATCAAGCATATTAAATTTTATAGACTAACTGAAATAAAAATAAATGACAAGGAAAGCCACTTTATGTTGCTGAAAATGTGTACTGAGTGAATTTCAGAAGTTTGTGTTAATTCATAACTTCCTGTGCAGAACAGCAAAGTATTGACATGTTAAAAGTGAGAAAGGAATGTATACTATGATATATGTTTGTGTATATGTGAAGATCCAATGCAGAAAAGAAATTGAGTTCACTATATATGAGTATTGTTTCAGGAGTCTTATATGCTCCATAAAATAAGTTTCTTTTCATGTTCCAATTATATACAGTTTAACTAAATTTACCCACTGAAATATTTTACCTAAAGAGAGGTTGCCAGATGAGGTATTCACACCAATTACCTAACATGCAGGGTTTGCAGTTCCATAACTTTGAAAACAATGACAGTGAAGTTGCGTTGGAGAACTGTTTTCCTCTGTAAGTGTTTAGAGATCAATCAGACAACTTAAACAGGGTATTTCTGGAGAAAAAAAAAATGTTATGGACTCATACTGTAACAAAAGAGTCATAGGCAAGACCTACAAAGTATTTTTGTGTTGATGGGCCATCGAGTGCTCTGATATTTGAGCATCAGTTGATGAACAAGGCTCAGTTATTCAAGCAAAACATACCCAGACCCTCTCTGTCACTCATACCTTTTTTTAAAAATTATTTTCTCTTGCTTTAGTTTTAACTATCCCAGATGGACAGAAGAGAGGGAGATGAGTGCTGAAAGATGTCCGTTGAAAGTATTGGCACTGAACAGCAAAAGGGAGCGAAAATGTTTGGACTTGTTTTGGAGTGCAATCAATACTCTGATTTTATTGATAACCTTTCACTAGCTGTGGCCACAAATTTTCCTCTCCTGAAAGTGAGGGTGAATATAATATTAAAATAATACAGTTGTATTTTCAGATTACTTTTTTTGTTTTGTTTTCCTTCATGCTGTTTATGTTCCAGACATCACTATCTTCATTGTGGTCTAAGTTTTCTTCCATGGATTTTAAGCTTTTCTGTGAGTCCTCCAGCTGATCAGAATCCCAGCCTTCCTGAATACTGGTGAGCTAAACCCAAGTCCTTCACCTCCTTCAAACCCAAATATTGGTCAGGTCTCCCCCTTTCCATTTGTAATACCAACAGAATGGTCACCTTTTTTCTAGGAGAAGGTCAAGACTTTCTGTGCATTTGTTGTGCATGTGCAGAAAACACAGAGCTACACCTAGCATTTGAAGAACCTCTCCAGAACAACCGTGGCCTTGAGTCCCTCTTGTCTTTCTGCCACTTCTGGTGTTTTTGGGTAGTGTTTCATGGAAACACAGTAAGCCTAAAGCAAAACTCAGTGTTTCTACTTGAAGTCACTTAGGCTGCCTGTGCTGTGAAAAGATGCTGATATGAGTGAGGCAGATTGTTGTCAGAAATATTTTTTTACAATAATGTGCTGCTGAGGTTGGGTCTTAGACTATTAAAGTCTCATGCAAGTGGTATAGGTGAGGGAATCAGTGAGAATACTTGTGAGTAATGCATAGCAGTGCTTACTTCTAAAGACATGTATTTATATGCTGAACAACATTTCATTACCTTTAAGCATAGTTAGTAATCTCTGCATTGCCTCTTGCTTGTCTACTTTTTTTAAAAGACAGGAATAACATAGCTATCACAATAGGATATTCCACAGCAAGAAAACTGATCTGTGCAGCCAAACTCCCTCAGCAACTTGAGAGCTATACAAGGCCACTTCTGAGTAACAAAAGGGACATTTTTGTACTTGGATCTCTGCAGATGGTATTGAGTGAAGTGCACAGAAGCCAAGGCACATCTTAGTAGCAGAAATAGTTGAGAATTGTGGAAGATTATAGCTAGAAAAGAAAAAGCAGTCTCTTTTTTCCATCCCTTTATAATTGTTATGACTGTTGGGCAGTGGGGAAGCACAAGCAAATATACAACAATCTGCACTATGCAGAAGGGTTATAATAGAAGAAAGAGAGGAGGAAGGAAAGGAAGGGAGAGCTACCTGTTGTTTGTCTGCTTAGTTAAGGAACAAAACAAGCCTTCTCCTTCCCTTTAAAGATAGCCCTACTTTTATCAGTTCATTGCTGTCTGGGCAGCAGCATAGGGAGGAGAAGGGAAAAGAGGATTTTCCCTCTGCTATGCTGGACCATTCTGGGTTTTTTTCTGCCCTGCTGAAACAATCTATTTTTGTAAACAAAACCCCCAAAAGATGGAGTCTCCAAGAAAGAGATAGGTCTCTGAGTCTCCTCTGGAGCAAGCAGCACTAAGCTAAACCCCTGATGGCTAGCACACTTGTCACCACCGACAGCACTGTGCTGTCCTTAAGAAAGCAATGTGCACAGACCAAAAATATGGTCACTGCAGAGCTGACCACTTCCTCTGAACTGGATAATTATCAACAGAAATATTTAATCTTTCCTGTCTAGTGAGATTTAGCGCAATAATTTGTACCCTGAATAAGACATCTGTGTGTTTCTAGGTGCTTGTCATAAAGTGACCTGTAGGACTGTTAACTAAAGGAAAATATTTTTCCTCAATTAAGTAAGAAATAAAATAACTTTAGTTGAAAATGTAAGTGCTATTGGCAAGAATATGCTTTTTTAGGATAGTGGGTTTGTGTACATGTGTGTACGTCCTGAATAGCCAGAGCTGTAGTTTCCTAAAGAACCTTGAACACTGCTATGTTACAGCATGAGTGATACTGGTTACCAAGGGTAACATGAAGTGAGGGTTTAAAGACATTTTTGTTGCTATTGCAAACAATTTAGGTTTTTTTCTCCATTGATACTAGATGACATGTTTGCACTATCACAGTTTTTGAGACACTATGTTTAAAGGAAGAACGAATGAGTTAATTGGGCATCTTTGAACATCAGGAACAGCTCATAAGAAATTTATACCAGCACATTTCCCAGGGTCTCTCTCCAACATTCACACAAGCTTAAAATAAATAAAGCAAGCCTATATTATAGCCGATAGCTTCTGATACACTTGTACCTGTGCTAATATGATAACTGCAGAGCTTGAATTAATATGTCTCTAAGGACAAGCTAAAGGATTGCCTAATCTTAATATTGCTGAAAGCAAGTCAGTGATGTTTTTAAAGCTTTGTATTGAGAACTGTCTTTATCCCACTACATGGCAATATCTTCATACTTATTTCAGCACTCAGTTCGGGCTGAAATTTTGTATAGATGGTATCTTATGGCTAATGTATAAATTACAGAGTACAAAACTGGCTATACTTACTTCTGTAACATAAATACCTCTGATGCATGCTGTTCTTTATGGCATGTTACTACTTTGGATGAATTGAGGTTATCTTCTATGGAAGGTCAGTGATTTCAATGTTTTTCTGGTGACAGGAACTAGGCATTATTATTAGTTGTAATTTTCAGTTCATAAACTAAACTGCTGCACAATGTAGCATGCTGCTGTTGTTTCTGCCTTGGGTAGCTGAATGTTATTCATTTATTTGTTAAATGATCCTTAGGTGGAGTCTGTGCATTTTCTTTGGAAATCTTCTGATTCAGAGAGCACATGTGCATTTGCTTGACTGGAGATGCTAGCAGAGAAGGCTGTTCAGCTCTCTTGGGATCAAGTGCTGGGATAGGGACAAAAGTTTTAATTCAGAGTATCTTGGAAGTGCCTCATCAGTTAGCAGCTCCTACTGGATGTTTCTGTGTACTTTCCTGTGTAATGCAAAAGGATTTTTCTTCATTTATCACCTGCTGAGGCATTCACTTTATTTCCCATATATACAGTCTTTCAATATCTGCCTCAGGGTTGCACCGTTGGAGTCAAGTATCATAATAAAGCACCCAGTGCTTCCTTGGAGCAGAAGAAAGATATTGATAAGAAAGCAAAAGTCCTTCTCTATGTACTGTACAAACTCTAACTTGAGCATTTGACTCTGTCTGCCAGTATGCAATCTGATGAAGGCTGTCATGAGTTCAAAACAGAGATTTTACACAGAATGGATTGGAAGATACGATGCACACATCTTGGGGCACAAGAGTGAGAACTGTCCCTCCCTGTCTCAACACCAATGTTTCCAAAGTGCAAGAAAGTAGGGCATCTTGGATCTTGATCTGTAAGAAAATTGTCAACTGAGCAGGTAGATTAGGTAAACTTCTATTATGTTTGCTCTAGCTCTGGCTGGGTAATGGGACTGTTCATAAATGAACTTTAATATTCCTCCTTTCTCAAATGCAAATGACAATCCTTGTTCTATTCCTCAGTAGTTCACAGAAAGCTAGCAGTATGAAAGCTCTCAGCATATGCAGAGGGTTAGCATTGTGTGTGACCTCTCTCACCTCTTGAACTGTGATGCAAAACTGCAGCCCTGAATCCACAGCCATGTGGGCTTCTGGTGCAGTCTTCTGTGTTCACTGTCAGTGAACACATGAGTAGAAAGTAAGAGGGAAATGAATGTTCAGAGTGCAGTGTCAGGATCAAATGCAAGAAATGATGCTTGGACAAGTTTGTAAAAGAGATGCTACTGTGGGTTCTGGTAGAAAGCAATGTTCTTCTCCAGCCCTAATGAAGGTCCACAGGCCAGCAAGTAAAGGGCACATCACCAGTGTTAATTTACTTGAATGTCCCAGCAGAAGACCAATATGAAATATTAATCCCCGTGAGAGAGAAATTACTGATGTGACCTTTGACCATGTCTGAAGTGTGTCTACATGTAGGATTCCTCTGGTGGTTTGTTGACAATTTGGAGTATGGGCAGTACAGTCCCTACAGCTGTGAAGTCAGTCTGCATCTTCATCAGCAAAGCTCTTTCCTTTTTTTCTTCCCCACAATGGCATTATTGCTATGAGGTCTTTTGGCTTCACAATGGCAGCTGGTCAGGCAGGGAGCATGAAGGAGACCACAAGCTGCAACTTGAACTCGGCAAGTTCAAAAGTTTGCTGCAAATGTGATTTGTATCGATGGGTATTTAGAGAGAAAAAAAAAACCAAAGACGCTGCTGATGTACAAGTGGGATGCAGTGTTCCCGACAAAGTCCAATAGAGGAGGGTGTGGGGAAAGTGACATAAAAGCAACAAACTGTGATGTTTAGAAACTATCATTTGCCTGTTCAGAGTGCTGTATGATTTATGTGACTAACCAAGTCAGCAAGTGGTGAGTGTGTATAATTAATGGTGTGCCAATGATTTATGGATCAAGGACTGCTCGCTCTAAGCATAGCCTCATAATTCTAAATAATAAATAAACTAATAATTTATTCGGTTTTGGAGAAGTTCTTAATCAGGAAAAGGGAAGAGAATTCTTCTTGTTGGTTATTTGATGCATATTCTTCACTCGAGTGTATTTAGTTGCTTATGCACTAGCCTGGCAGAACAACCTAGTGTATGCGATGGTGAAAATAACATTTTTGTTGTTCTGTCTGAATGCTTAAGGATTAATGAAGCTCTTCATCTGTATTAACATGGCTATGGGTGTTCCTGTAACAACTGGTTCCCTGGCTGGTTTCCAAAACATGGACTTTAATCTGAGAAAGAGGTAGAAGAAAAATCTTGTCATGTTTTATGCAGATTTCCTGGTCAAAGCAGGTGCAATTGGATGCTGACGATGCAGCCAGTATGAGCACACTTCAGCATGCCCCAGAAATCTGTGGCAAAAATGAGGGAGGAGAAAAACCCCAAAACATAACAGATGCTACCATCATTGTCCTTTTAATCACTGCCAAATTTCCTACCTGTGGGCTTCAGTTGTACTCCGGGCTGTATGAATTGGTGTGACTAGAAGATAAAAGCTTTTATAAATTGTAGATAATGAGGAAAATGGCTGTAACTGCTTCTTGCCTTGCCATCACCTGAACTCTTCTTCAAGCCTCTAAGCTCTGGGAGGGCAGAGGCCATCAGGTATTGCTTTTATCTATACAGTTCCTGATACAATGGGACTTTGGCTCCTGATTGAGGTTTTCAAAGTGTGACTAAATATTATATAATAATTAATTCCAAGGCTTAAAATATGCAAATGCACGTAGCTGTAGCGCATGCCTTCATATAACCCCAGTGAATTAGGAAAGGGCAATGTGGTGAGTGCTGAGAGGTGCAGTTCATTCAGCTGTTGCCCAAACAGGGAAGCTGCAGTTTTTCTCTGTTTTCTGTTTTTTATTACTATTATTCTTTATGGATTTTTTTTTGTTATTCCTTGTCATTCTCTTATAGCATTGCTGAATGGGGATGGTCCACTTGTATAGTCTTCTTTCTACCTGCACTTCTCCAGGTAGTACACAGTGGTCAAGTTGCACCTTCCTTCCCATCACCTGTAGGTATTTTGGGTCATTGATAAACGGTGTTTTAATGTGGTTCATCTGCAACAGACGCTAAAAATATTTCAGGAGTTAGATCGCTTTAGTGGTGACATCATGCCAGCACTGTCACCTAGGTAATGGAACTAATTGCCATAGCAACAAGGCTTTATCATTCAGCAGCCCCAACATTTTTGACAGATGGGAGAAACTAAAGATTTGAAGTAGGACACAACTGAAACGTATCTGATTGGGCTAAGTCATATTAATAGTTCATGAACAGGAATTTCTGTGCAGGGTAAATCAAATCAGAGTAAACTATATATCTTTTAGAAGCCCATTTACTTCAAATTCAATTGTTTAATGTGAAAAAACCTTCTTCCACTAGGGAAAAAAATAGTGGCATTTAATTAAAACAAGCAGATAATAAACCTGATTAAACGCTATTGTACAGCCCCGGGTATTGCTCCCACTCTAGGCATTGTATGATACAAAGGAAATAACAAAGTACTTCTAAAAATTTTTAGCTGAGTATTATCTTTCTTGAGGGTTAGTCCTTTATCTTGCCAAAGTGTGATTGTGGTGGGAGCACTGGAGCTGGTGGCAAAAGTGCCTTGCCCTGGGTAGCTCCAACTTGCTTGCCTATTTCCACTGTCTTGACTCTGCCTCAGCCTTATTTGGGAAGAGCATGACCTCAGGCTACACCTGACACCGTCTAATCCAGCTAGGGTTAGGCCCAAAATTACAAAAAGCCAGAGTGAAGTCTTCCCTCGCTCTAGTCAGTACAGCTTTTGCTATAGAGTCAGTAGACCCATTTTTCAGTCTGTGTACTGCTCCCAGTTTGCTTGAAGGTTTAAGGTTGCAAGCATTGCTTCATTTTATTCTTTGGTCCTTGGGCTATTAGTATTACAAATTCAACCATGGGCAGCAATGCTGCTGCTGCAGTTGGCATGGAGTTGGCATCAAGAATGGCTGCAGAGCTTTAGGGGCAAAGGTGAAGGACCTGGCTAGCCCTGTTTGATCAGTTGAGGATGTGACAAAGAGTAGCAGCCTTGAGTGTGGTAGTCATGAAATGATGGAGATAAGAGGCTGACAAGAGTGAGGAAAGCAAGTGGCAGTGTAGATCCTGGAGCTGAGGGGAGCAGGGTTTGATGTATTCAGGTAACAGGTCGGTAAGATCCATGGGAGACAGCTGTGTCTCATCAGTCTTTAAAAAGTGCAAGAAAGATACTCAGCAAGTCAACTGGGCTTGCTTTGTTTCTAGGAACAAATCCTCTCAGAAGACATTTTTGGACATGTGAAGGAGAATGTGGTTAGAAGTACCACTCATTAGACCCCACCGAGAGTACTGCATTCCAGTTGGGGACCTCCAGTACAAGAAAGGCATCAGTGAACTGGAGAAGGTTTAGGGGAGGGAACCAAGATGGCTAGGCCAGGATCCATTTGCCCTGTAAAGGTGGACACTGCAAGAGGCTGCACAGAGAGGTCATGATAGCTCCATCTTTGGAGGCTTTCAAGCCCTGACTGGATAAAGCCCTGAGCAACCTGTTCTGAATTCAGTATCTATCCTGCTTTGAGCAAGAGGTTGGGCTAGAGACCTTCCCAAGTCTCTTCAACTGGGATTATTCTGTGACTCTGTGATTTTACTAGAAGATAAAATTCCTCTTTATTCCTCCTAATCTTCCTATCTCTGTCTAATCTCTTAAAGCTGCACCCCTGTGGTGTCTTGTGGAGCAACAACAACCAAGATATTGGAGAGCTTCATTTCTATAATAAAGAGGAATGTATCATATTTATGCGAAATGTAGCTAATCACAGAATACAGTGTTTAACTTAAAATGTATGTTATACTTGCCTATACTATGCATTACTATTTTAATCAAAATGGCTTACATTGGTTCAGGCAGCAACAGTGAACAAAATCTCAGATAAAGAACAGTGACTCACTGTTGCTTTCTGCCTTCAACATAAATATTAGCTGCTCTCCAGTAAATGCAGCTCATCTGTGCTTAGAAATGCACTACTTGGCAGATAAAATGCCATTTCTTCCAATTATTTATCCATATTATACAAGCTCAGTATTAACTTAAGCTTTTCTCTCTGATGGAATTAGATGTAATAATTATTCTTAACATATTATTTGAGTGCTTTTCTTATCAGGAGTTCAAGTTTGCATTCCCTCCTTAAGTATCAAACCCTTTCTAATAGAAGAGATACCGGGCTATTAGGCTGGAGGGTCGAAATGATCCTGGTGATTACTTTTCATTCTAATTGAGATTGTAGACATATCTCAGCACTAAGAATTTCTCTATGTATCTTGTAAGTTCTTCTCATCATCACCCTTCCAGGCACACTTAGAAATAGACACTTCGTGGTTTATGTTCTATAACCTCAATGGCTTTGGGTCTTGAAAGCCAATTTTAAAGGCTCAGAAAAATCACAGCAAAACAGCTGCTTGGTTTTATGAAATATAAATGGTATCATTGAAAATGCACAGATGGCTTCTTGGTGATGCATTTCACAAACATGCTTAGATGTTGTTCAAAATATGAATTTGAATAAATCTATGATTAATAATTTTTCCAGTTGGTGACAGCAGCTATTGGTGTGAGAGCAGGTAGTCAGATATCACAGATTCATTTTTTTTGCATTTGGTGAGATTAAAAGCACTTTCTAGCTTTTAATTGAAGTGCAGTTTCAGCCATGGGGTTTCTACGGCTTTGAACAGTTTGGAAACATGGGATTGAGGATTACCACTGCTAGAAACAGAAGTGTAGCTTCATTGTAGCTTGAACCACTGCATTCTTTTTATGAAGATGTATGTTTGGGTCATTTTTGTCTTGTTACCCTGTGCTGCATTCATGTGAAAAGAATAAAGAAGAAGAGATGGTACTACCTTCACAACATGTGCAGAATAATTTTGAGTCATGAACATTTCAGTGAAAAATACCCAGTCTTTTGTAATATGCTTGAACAATAATTGCTTTAAGAGGGGAAAAAAGTCCCTTCATTGAGTGCTGGTAGAGATTTCTTCTGTGATTTAAACAGTCAGTGAAAGGAGGTTGTTTATTTTGGTCACGCTACATGACAAGAGTGGTTTGAAAGAAGCAATCGAATGCTTTTCCTTGCATACTGATCATTCATTATATAGCTATCAATAACTGCCTAATAAAACTAGTCCAAAATAAATCATGCTTTCTTAACTGCTTGGTAAAGATTGGACAACTCTTCAGTACACTTCTCAATACAGTAGCACTTTACAAAAGCAATCTATACTCTAAGCACCCATTACTGTTACCAATTCATTAAAATGTAAAGTTAATGTATTCAGGTTCCTTTATTGGGAAGCGAAAGCCAATGACAAAGCCAACAAAGATGCATGTTTCTGATTATACCACACCAGAAGTAAATAATAGGGCATTATTCAATTCATGGCACAAGCAATGGATTTTAGATAGCAGCATACATCCATTTGAAATATGATGGATATGTCAAAATGAAGTATGCCATAGTCAAAAGGTACAAACTTCTAAAATAGATGATGATAAGTTCAAGACCTGTGCCTGTAATTTTGAGAAGCAAATAAGTCTTATTTGTTCCTTAAAAAAAGAAAAGACTGGAAATCACATTTTATTTAATTAAAATGTACAGCTTTAGTGAAACATTCACAAGATTTTCCAGCATGTGCCTTGTATCTGTAAAACCTAGAGCAACTGGAGGCATGTATTGGAAGTGAGGCAGCACTGATGGGAAAACATACACATTTAAAATATTTTGCATTAATCAGAAGTCATCAACTTGGCACTGAAGCTTCAGGCATGTTTGGGATAGATTTCATTGAAAATACCTGGTAATTACTAAAATTCAGTGCTTTTAAACATTCTGGCCTGGCATTCAGTGCAGGTATCTGAAATCAATAAGTGAAAACTCTGTATGGATATGTTGGTCCTGAAATCCAATACAGAAGTCCATATTCACCTAATAGTGTTTTAGCTTTAGTAAAACCTGGGCATAAAGCCTGCAATACATTAGCAGAGTAAATTTGCTTGATAAAGAAAGTGCATGGAGTCTGTCCTGCTCCTTTGCAGCGATGAGGGCAGGATAACCTGCATTTGAGTATCACGAGTTTGCTCGTTGGAGGGCTGCATTTGTTGGGCTGATCCATAACAGCTTCAGCCAGTGCTGCAGAGTTAAAGGCTTTTGCTGACCCTTTTATGGGCAGCAGTGGACTTTGCTTTTCAAAGTATGTTTCTCCATGTCTTAGACAAAGAAGCCATTTGGGAGCTAACTCTAACTCATTAGTCTGCTGCCTCACCATCACCTCTTCCTCTTGCAATCATAGTGAGGAGGGTAAAGAAAGTGGAATTTGTTCTACTGGAATAGAGCTTCATCTTCATGAGAGCCACATCTATGTTTAGGTGAGGCACTGAGGGATGTGGTTTAGTGGTGGACTTGTCAGTGTTAGGTTTACAGTTGGAGTTGATGATCTTAAAGGTCTTTTCCAACCTAAATAATTCTATCATTCGATGAAGTAGTGAGAGGAATATCAGGAAGTCAGGTAATCCATCTCCTTACTAGCCAGGGCCAATCAAACCCCTGTGGCTCATGGTATGTCTGTGGGGGAATTTTGGCAGGCTGCTGACAATTCACAGGTGCCACATGTTGCTTGGCTTGCCCAGAGGAATACATATGTGCTCCCTCCCACCAGGAAGATGTGGAGAAAATGCATCCAGCTATGGCTCATATCTGGCAGGAGGAATGCACGTTTTAGTGAGTCAAATGTGTCCTGGGGACTGGATCATACCTTGCCAGATAGATGACAAGCACATACAGCTTGTATAGAGATGGAAGGTTAAGGCAAGGGGGTTAACATAACAAAAGGAAAAATGAGGGGTACTAAAAGTCTGATGAAGGGCTTATAATAGATAGGCAAAGGAAGGGATGCTGATGTGAATTGCTGTAGGAAGGAGCAATGAAAGCATGGCAGAATTTCGATCAAGGGAGAGGAATTGCAAACGTGGGGTATCTAATGGGCACTGAAGGAAGAAGTCTGGAGTAGGAGTGTATAAGGAGAGGAAAAATGTTTTTTACCTTCTGTGGGTAAATTGGAGTTTTTAATAGACTACTTATCTGAAACTTTTACTAAAGATCTTCAGAGACAGAATTTCAACAAATTCCATAGATAATTAAGTATCTTTACTGCCGAAAGCTTTTCCTTATATCTACTCCTGCTGCAGTTGAAGTTCATTAGCTTTTTACTGTCTTCCTTTGATACGGGTAAGAGCTTTTTGCAGTGTTCTTTTGCATTCATGAACACTATATGCTATTATGTTATATGCTGCCTCTTAGCATTTTCCCTAAACCAAAATAGGCCAAATCTTTGCAGAAAACGGAGATAATTTTGTCACTGCTTCTCCCCAAATGTTCCATATTGGCTGAGAAGCATGCTGGCCAAAACCAAACACACTGTTTCCACAAAGGCCTTGTGAGCCTCAAGGAGAAGGGGAGGACTGCTTTATGTAATTCCTTTACTAATATACAACTTTACATTAAACACCTAATGTGTTTACTGACCTGCCTGTATTTTATAATCTGGGTCATAAATGAATCATGGAGAGGATACATCTCTCCAGAGAGAGGCATTGCATGGAATCATACTCTGACAAAGTATGCTCTCTGGATGTTTTTCAGTTTCATATATAGTGTGTTTCTTAGATTGCTTATGAGGATGTCACAGGAGATAAGATCAGAAATCTTACCAAATTCATGATATACGATGTCTATTGCAGTTTCTCACTAAATACAACCCATTTACCCCACCAAGAAAAGGAACTAGATTGGTCTTACAGCATTTGTTCCTAGTGAATCCTTGTTGACTGTTTCTAATCTTCCTTATTTTTATTTTAATTGCTTATACATTCTTTGACTGTTTTTTCACAGTTTCTCCAAGAACTGAAATGGTGTTGTCTGCAAAATTCTCTTTGCTGCCTTATGATAAAGGAGCCTTGGTTTTATTCTTTTGCAGTCTTTTGGTCTCCATTTATTTTTTAGAAAATCTCAAAAATAACCGCTAGGAAATCTGAGACTACTTCAGCCAGTTCTACAAATGTATTTTATGAGAAATTTAATCAGACCCAGCTGCTTGGAAAACATGTAGCTTATCCTTATCTAAGTATTCATGGCACAGCTCTGAGAGATCATTTGTCCTTATCTATAGGTATTTAAATAAGTAAGCACCTTAATTACAGCTGACCTTTTTAATAAAGAATGAAATGAAAAAGGCATTGATGTTGAGATTAAGTTCACCATCTCAGCTTTCTCTGTTACTTCTTGTTAGCATAATATAGGCTCTAATACAACTGTATCATTCTTAAAACAAAGAAGAATAAAGGATCTCAGAAAGTTTCCAGACTCTCTGAACCCATGGTACTTAAAAATCCATCCTATTGCAGTTTGGATCAAATTTTGCTGGGAGCATAACAAGTGTAGCTGGGATGTGTTCAAGGACTTTGTATTATTTTGAGTCATCCTAGACAGGAAGGATAAAAGGGGAACATGGGAATATTTACTGGCAAAGTGTCAGTTGTGTTCCCAGCAGTACAGGTAATATGAGATTGGCACCAGACTCTGAAGTCTCAACTGCAAATGGCTCTAAAGGACCTGATAGCCTATCTTGAACAAAAAGTTAAAATATTTTTATGCTATCCTTTTTAAGGTTTTTCATGTCATGCTCTGATGTAAGAGAACATTAGATGCAATGAAGTATACCAGTAAGCCTGAGTCATAGATTGGAGTATGATAGGAGCATAAAACAAGACTCTATGAATCTTAAATGTTTTGACAAATGAAAATCAGCAGTCACAAACTCTGTAGTTCACTGGATGTGCAGTATACAAGAACGACTTATTCTGATGTACTTGCATACACCAAACCCACTATTTTTCCCTTTAACATGAACAGTACTGACCCAATACAGATTTTGATAAAAAGCCTAAATGAGTGTGAATCCTACCATTTTAGAAAGGCCAAGAAATGCAACGCTAATGTTTCTGACTCATGTATGGATATGCCTTTTATTGCCAAGGGTAAGGTATCTGGTCAGCAGGTCAAATGAGAAAATCTCACAGGATTTATGTAACACCAGAGGAGAACAGCACAAAGGGCAAGTCTTAGCTCTGACATTTCTTTTTTTAAAAAAAAGTGGCAAAGGCCTTTAATATGACTTTATCTTCTTGAATAGCTCCTACAGGAGTTTGGACTTCTTAGGAGGCTGCAAGAAAGCTGCAAGCACTGAAGGAATTGACAGCAATGTAGCACATGGGACTTTCTTTACTGCATTTGTGCTGAATGAATAATTTTCAAGAGTAATGTTTCTGGAAATATAACTGGGCATGATAAGAAAGATGCTTTAAAAACACATACATGTGTATGCATGGGAAGAAATCTTGTTCCAGCTGAACTCTTCTATATCTTGCCCTTTCTGGACAAACTGATTTTAGGGAAGAAATATTCAACAGCATCTCCTCGCAATAATGTCTGTTGTCATCCTATCAGGGAGAAGAAGAAAGGACAAGCCTTCCCTTGCAACCTTATGATGTAGGATGCTCAGAAGGCTGAATTCCAAACTGAGAGGCAGCACTGATTGTACAAAGAGCAATGATGTTTTGGTCTTCCCAGTCTCCCTCTCCCAAGCTGCTTGCACCTTCCTGGTAGTGC
This sequence comes from Acanthisitta chloris, assembly GCF_000695815.1. Classification (NCBI taxonomy): domain Eukaryota; kingdom Metazoa; phylum Chordata; class Aves; order Passeriformes; family Acanthisittidae; genus Acanthisitta; species Acanthisitta chloris. The sequence continues at coordinate 127,817 of NW_008656491.1, read as the reverse complement.
AGCTCTAACACATCTGTAGGATTGTGGCTACTCAGACCTGGCTCAGTCCTCCCCATTTCTAAGGCATGGAATAGCTGAGAGGAGGGGGAGGTGGGAGGGAAAACCCCACATATGTAAGCAGTATTCTAGGCTTCTGTAAAATGTCTTCTGTTGTGCCAGATGGGAAAATATTAGTTAAAACTCTAATAACTTAATTAAGTTAAGATGAAGATTGATGTATGATGAAAGGTGGTCCAGAGAAAGATGGCAAAAGGCTGTGCTGAAAGGGGAACTCTTAGAAAGTGTCTAGCAAAGTACCATTATCCAATTAGGGCATAATCTGATTTAGTATTTTCATCAATGACCTCAGTACCAAAAAGTAGGGGTGAATTAATGACTTTCTTTTCTAGTGGTGTAAATGTGGGACATATTAACAATAAAAATGTGAATTACCATATTATATAGAAATAATTAGATGACCTTGAGATCAGGAACCATATAAATGTGATGGAACATTATAGTACAAAATGCAAAGATATGCACTTTGGGACCATGAGCAAGAATTTCAGGCATTAACTGGTGCTTGAGCTGAGAGCACAGAAGAAGCCAGGTCATGTGGTTTAGCCAGCTATAGAAGCAGCTACAAAAAGGCTCGTTGAGGTCATAAGTTATATTATTTTTCTGTAAGTGTAGTGACTTCCATGCTGTATATAAGGTTCTGGTATGACTATATCTGATAGAGTGTGTATAATCTCATGAAAATTAATTTAAGATGGAATGAGTGAGAAGAGTACAATGAACTTAGCAGCCTACCTTGTGAAAGGAAATTAAAAATGTGGCTCCTTCAGGCAAGCAAAAACAAAGGTTGAGAGAGAATGTGACTGTCATCTGCAGATTTACCAGAGGAGGAGACTCTAAAGAATGAGGAAGGAAGGGAAAAAATCTCTTAGAGCAGAAATGACAGCATTGACACAACCTCATTTTCATGTAGGAAAAGAGGCCGAGCATTTATGAGAGATTTCCTGTAGTACAGGTAGCACAACTCCTGTAGCTTGTTTTTAGAATAGGAATTGATGTGTTTTAATAAAGAGTTTATTAAACCCTATTACCTAGGACAGTATGAGGCTGCAGGCAGATGACTGCAGATGTCCCTCTTTCCTATGCTCCAAGACTCAGTGTGGAGATCCCCATCCCTCCACTCCACTGCTCCCCCTCCCTTGCTTCCTCCCCGCTTGCTCCTGTCTCCAGAACTGCCCAGATATATTTTATTTATTTTATTTGCATTGCTTATTCTGCATGTTGTTTGAGTATTTTTTTTCTGGTATAAACTTGCATTAGAAAGGGGATGAAGTTTCCTACACTTCGCTTAGCCCTGTAGAGTCACACACAAGAGCCATACACTCCAATGTCACCTGCTTTTCTAATAGAAAGGAAACTCTCCTTTATACTGGGTCTGGCTTTTCGTTTCACAGACAAGAGGAAGATGCACTGAAAGTTTGAAGCAGAATTTAGAAATCATACTATTCAACAGCTAGGAACTCTGATGCTTTTGTGTAACATCAGAGAACAGCTCCTTGTATTAACATTCAAATAGGTGCATAAAGTCCGTTATTGTTTTTCTGGCCGTACAGAGCATGCTGCCATATGCTCACAGTCAGAAATGGCATGAGGTACTATTCATAATGGCTTTTATTTATGACAGTTTCTGGGATCCAGGGCTCTAGCTATAATGGCTCAGCAGGTTTCCACAGCTCAGCTGTGACTAGACCTAATTCTGATTCATTCAGACTGTTCCTGCAGTCAAAGGCAGTAGCAAATAGAAAAGATACTGCTGATAAATTGCAGATAGAAAAAATATAAAATCAATATAACAATTACAGTTGATCCAATCAGAAACAAGTAGAGAAATTAAGAGAAGTTCAAGAAAGAACAAGGGAGTAAAATCCACTATGATTAGTACTAAGTGTGTAGTGCTTATCACAAGAGTTGGATACTTAGATATTATGCAGCAGGGCAAAAGAATGCAGCAAAAAATGTTGCTGAAGAAGGAGCTAAGTGTCTTGCAGGGCCAGAAGTGGTTTAGAACAGTACCATCCATGGCATCACATTCAGCTCTGTCTTGCACCTCTTTTCCCTTCTCCACTGTTGCTCCTGTGGTGTTTTATTTTTTCCAGTCAATTGCCAACTTAGTAGCCAATAAGTTGCCAACTCACTACGTAAAAAGATAGACAGTACTAAGAGGCTTTTCTCTCCCCAAACAGAGAACTACTGCATTCTTGCTAGGTTACAGAATGCAAAGCAATCCATTCAGTTCCATGTTTGAATGGACATCAGCCCTTGCTGCTTTCACAATCTGCATTTGACAATGGAGTATTTGTTGTTTCAGCCAAAGACTTAGAAAGTCCTATCTAAATTTACTGTTGCTTTGCAGGGAGAATTTGAGCCTTGAAGAAGTTACAGATAGGGGAAAGGAGGAGCTCTGTTGCACCGTGTGATGGCATCCCTAACAGCAGGGCAAAGGTTGAGGGTTAGTGGGAGAAAATTATGCTAGAAGGAAAGTGCATGTTGCCTCTTGAATGCTTTCTCAGCTCTTTTGAAAGATTAAAAAAAGAACCTCATATTGGTAGTGTGTTTAACGTGATCTTACCTGTGTTCAACCATATTTGACTGCATAGTTGTGTTTAATTGAATAATTGTTTATTTAGCAGAGCAGAAATCAGAGCTCACCAGCAGCAACTTGCTCAGAAGCCCTGTGAACTTGCTTGGATATATAGGAATTTAGAAGTTAAAACAGTTCCCAAAAATATGCTGCCCACATCTCAGCCCATGTTCTGTCTCTTCTGTTCTAGAGTGTGTTCCGTTCTTCTGTCAGAAGGAAGGATTAGTCCCTGCCTGAGGCCTTTTGACAAAATCACAGGTTATTTCTAGGCTGAATCCCAAATGCCCACAGGTTGTAATAAACCAGGCTTCATTCCCTAGGTGCCCTTACCTGTGGAGGTGAAGCCATGATGTGTTTTTCATTCAGAGCAGCTAAACTCAAATAGCAATGCTGTTATCTTAGCATTCAAGTGGCCACAGACCTTTCTCCTCCCTCTCAGCCTAAATGGAAACACCAAGTATATGATGTGTTCTTAATCACTGCAGGACTCTGATCTAGGAAAAGTCATGGAGCTGGTGGAAGTCACAGTATGTCACTTGCTCCCTACAGTGGACATGTGTAAACTGGGATCCAGTCACTCACCTAGGATGTACCTTGACTGCTGGGGCAAGACCTGGGTGTGCAATATCTCTTCCCCACAGTAAGTTCCAAGAGGGGAAAAAAAAAATCTATGTACAAGTTCAGGAAGTTGCAGTGCCCTCTAAAGGTCCAAAATACCTTCTCACAGTTTAGTGACGGCTGTTGGCAGTCCTTGACTGCAGGAGACTGGCTATCAATACTGTAGGTCCTCACTTCTGTTTTCAAACAGGTATTTGAGCAGAAGTAGGAAAGAGCAAGATACTCATCTCTTCTTCTCTCACTGACGTAGATAGTTTGATACTGATGGCTTTCCCTGCTGGTCACCCTGGACGGTAATTAATAACCAGGATGCCAGTTTGATTCCTGATCTACTACAGTACTTGCTTCAATAATAAATTGTCCCTTCCTTAGACCTTGCAAAAAGCTCAGAATTTAGCAATTGCTCTTGAAGGTGAAATACTATATCTTTTCGATGGACACTTGAATTCAGCTGAGCTCAACCTGACGTGGCACTTCACCGCAATCCAATCATGATAGCCAAGAATGGATTTTATATGTGTTGCCTGCCATGCAAAAGTAAACTTTGACAAGTCACAGATGCTGCATTCTATAAATTCATCACTGAATTTGTGTGAGATCTGAAGTGATGAAAACAAAACAGAAATGTTTATGAGTATCTGGAACCTGTGTGATCAACTGGGATCTGCATAGTCATTGCTTCCCCGCAGTAAATGTCCCATTCCTGACATCATCAACCAAGTACAATGAAAAGAAATTTGCATAAGGAAAGAAAAAAAATCTGTAGGATTCATGCAGTTGTTTTGGTCAATTTTTGATAAAATGTCACTGTGTATTTTTACCCCAAGGCGCCCTCTAATTTTAAGAGCAGAACTAGGTCTTGTGGGACCTTGTTGTGGGATCTTCTGCCAGCCAACACAAACAATAAGATTATCAAATGTAATGTATGTTTTGCTGTTTCTGGAAAATAGTTGAAATAAGGGTTAGCATTATTAGCTCTTCCTTCTGTTAGAAAAAGCTTGACTACTATCAAAAACTCTAGTAGTTCATAGTTAGTACTCAAATTCACAGAACTAAGTGACACATACCCTGGATTAGGTTCTTTCTCACATGAAGGCAGCAGGTGCCATTTTCCTGTACTGCTCTGCATACACCACTCCTTGAATTTTGGATGAGTGAAATGAGGGAAGAGATAGAAAAGCAGTGGTGGGACCACCCCACAGCCTTTATTTTGGTTCCTGATGCTTGCCAAGCATAGAGAAAGGAGCTTGAATGTTCTGCCTGCACTCCAGGCAAACCTGGCTGGCAGGGCTGCCTTCAGACAGGAGCTGGACCAGGACTCCCCCAGGACTAGAGTGCTTTTTTTTTTGAATACTACACTGTGGGCTGCAATGTAAAAGCTATACCCAGGGCTCAATCTGCTTACTTCAAACATCCAATATCCTCACTGCTTTGCCAGGGAGGATTATACATTTTTCACTAAGTGAGCAAGTATGCTTTCAGAGAAAAAAAATATTTCCATGGCTACAGATCCTTCTCATGCGGTAGAATGGCTTATGCAACTCAGCTAGCAGAGAGCTAATAAAATGAGAGGAAGTAATTAGATGAAAGGATGGCTGGGTGTTTGATGTCAAATATCTGTTTTACACCAGAGACCCTTGGAAACTGTCTCAGGTGGCCAGAGATGCAGTTGAAGTTTATATTTTGCATGAAGATTACACTCCATTTTTGATCCTGTAGGTTTTTGGTGCTGCATTGTGCACAGAAGAGGTACTTGTGCAGTTTTACAATTGCAGTTAGTCCATATGCTGTTGTGCATTCATATCTCACATGTAAGAAAACATATTTGTTGTGCAAAGAGAAGTTTGAATTACATTGCTGGTCTAGGTATGAAAGTATAAAATCATAGAGGACCTGAGCAGTGCTAAAATACCATAAGATGTTTATCTCTTTGTGGAGTACTTTTGTGAGGTGAAGTACAGGAATTAAGATCTCCCTGGCATTAACAGAAGACGATGATGCAGGGAATATCTGGCAGATAGTTTTTGCTTGGAGGGCGCATTCTCTTGATGATGTGTTTCATATTTTCTCTGAGATTTTCCGTGATATGGATCATGACAGTGGCACAAAATTTCCCTTACCTAAGCTAAAATGTAGTTCACTAATAGCTTAAGTATACCAGTTCAGTATAAAGAAGGCTATGAGACTGTAAGTGGGCTCTTGTATTTTAAGTGTCAAATTCTTCTTGTTCTTCATTTATCTTCAATCACTTTCATAGCAATGCAGACAATATAAGTAGGAGGAAGCACTCAGAATTTCTGTTTATCTTTAAATCCTGTCGAAGTTTTTTAATACTTCTGATCATTCCCCTTAATCCTGCCATTGTAATGAACCTAAGATGAGTCTCCACTTATTTAATGAGGTGTAGGCATTTCTTAAGGATTAGATATGTGACATGTATTTGTAACTTTAAAAATATCTGGCAAGCTAAAAAGAAATTCTGTGTTAATTGAAGGACAGCTTCAGTAAAGATAAAATGAAAGAATCCTCCTAATTATGTACATATGAACCAAAACAGATGGAAAAGACATTTCACCAACATCCTCTGAGTACTAGTAAGTAAATGTGACAATATTAATTTCGGTGAAAGGACATGATTAGTACCCTTTGACTTTTTTTTGTAGCAGCTGAATCTAATGTATCCTATTTATATGACTGTGAAGAGCTTCCAGTCATATTGTAAAGATTTCTAAGGGCCAATTTGAAAGAAATTGCACTATGAGTGTCAAGTTGACAAGCTCACATCCTCTCCTTGATGTGAAGTGCTAAGTTCATGAAGATGTCAATGTGTTGCCTTGCCAAGTCTCCCAGCTGGAGAGTAATACTTCATAATAGTCATGAGACTTCAGATCCAACATTATCAGTTCAAGCATTGCAGGGTTTCACAGGGAAAACCATGGCACAAGAAAGTAATTTTCAGATAAGTTACGTTCAGTGGCATTATCAGAATTGATTTCACATTGAGATGCATTGCTGGGTGGATGTACAAAATTCATGCTTGCTCTTTCAAGTCAAATAATGTTCCTGGTAATGTTCAGTGGAATCTTTGCCTGAGCTGGCAAAAAAAATCATGAAATTAAAGCAATTTCAGGCTGTTTGAGGAGATGTGCATACATTATCACATATGAGTAGTATACCTATCCACATCTCAGTTCTAACATTCTCCTGGTTTTCTTACAATGTTTGTTAGTCTTAGCTGTGATCAGCAGGGGTAATCTGAATTGGAGCCTCCTTGATTAAAATGAGTGAGGAAAGATGGGCCAAGCACTGGTATAATTCAAAAGCTCTTGATAGCGGTCTGAAAGTGCAGCCTCTCTTCTCAGTCTGAGAAAAACAGCATCTAAGTCAGGTTAAGGCGCATCACAGAATTCTCTTTCCCCCCCCAAACAGCTCCTGAAATTTGTGAGACAGTATGGAAGTGGCAATTGAAAGGCTATGGAGCTCATGTGATTGGATTTACTTGTGATAGGATGCCTTTAATTTGTGTGGTTGCTTTTGGGATGTGCTCTGAAGTTGTGTTGAGTGTGCCTATCCATCTGGATAGGAGCCCTTGCTCTCTTAACAGCACTTCTATACATCTAATGAATCAATCAATAGCAGCTTTAAGAGCTGTGTTTCTGAATGCCAACCATTTTTATTTTTTTTCTGCTGACACAGTGGGGGTGTTTTCTGTATGATTTTTTTTGCCCTGTTTTCAATTTGTACTTGCTAAAATATTCTTTTGAAGTACATACCTTACAATAGGCAGCTTGGAAGCTGCCACCAGACTTACCTATCTCTGAGATGTTGCCTGCTAAGCAGAGGAAATTGTCCAGCTTGTCAATGACAAGGTAATAAGACAATGCCCTCTTTTCTCTATACCTGCAAATGTAGGTAATTTCAGTCCAGAGTGAGACTCTTGTCTCCTTTGGGTAGTGACCTTAAAATGTTTGAGCAATTTTCCATGTGATATTCACCACGTAGAAAAGAGGCTTTCACTACTACAGTGTAGCTATATCTTATCTTTTATCCAAAAGAGAACATATTGGTGTCTTTTCCCATGCTAATTAGGCCAACATGAGTAATCCTCAGATCTGCTGGGGTGACCATTGCGAAGGCAGGTCTCCTTTGGGTAGTGACCTTAAAATGTTTGAGCAATTTTCCATGTGATATTCACCACGTAGAAAAGAGGCTTTCACTACTACAGTGTAGCTATATCTTATCTTTTATCCAAAAGAGAACATATTGGTGTCTTTTCCCATGCTAATTAGGCCAACATGAGTAATCCTCAGATCTGCTGGGGTGACCATTGCGAAGGCAGGCTAGACGATCTGCTGGGGTGACCATTGCGAAGGCTAGAATTGCTAGACTGTGGGCCAAAGGCTCTTGCCTCTCAATGAGAGCAGAAGAGAGATCCCAGCACCCACCAACATCCTTGTGTTTCTATAAGAACTCATTAAAAATCTTCTACCCTGCTTCCAGTCCTGTCTTTTGGGCCTTATGGGGAGAAATATGGGGATTCTTTGAGTCAAGCAGTGTCCTGTCAGCCAATGAATGCTCTCACTCTTCTCTTGAATACTCACATTTCAGCTTCTTGCTTTCCTGGCTATGCCACTAAGTGGCCCTTGGAAACCACAGTACCTCATTGTCCTTCAGTGCTGGATGTATGCATCTTTGCAATGTGTCTGGGAGGTGAAGAAGTGCTAGCTCCCTCACAGGGGTCTAAACCATGACACTCAGGGCTTTGATGCCTAAAATCTGTGTCCAGAGTCTTCCACGCGCAGTACTCCTTGTCTATTAGAAAAGCATGTAATCAGTAAAAGATCCTTATGCTAAAATTATGTGTTAAACTACGATACTGAAACACTTTCGCAGTTGGATGAAGATTTTTCTGGTTACCTTGTAGCTCTGACATCCCTGAGGCATTGAAATGTAAAGTTTAATACTTGTATTTTAACCAAGAGTACTTCCAGCCTCTCCTGGATATAGCAAGGAATTTTCTCTGGTTAAGGCCTTTGAGTGCTTCTGTATTGGGAATATCCTTTCTTAATTTTGGCAGTGTACCATGAGACTTCTTTTCATAAACTTCTCCCCTCAATCTGGTCCAGTGTCTCTTCTGTATAACTTTTGGACTTTTGCTGGAACATACAAAATGGGTAACATGATCTTTGACATGATCTCCAGTAACACATTGCAGATTCTTGCCTAATTTACTGGAGACATATTAAAAACAGGGAGTAAGTGTGAAGCAATTAAGCAAAATGCATGGTTACTTGTCCTCACAGAGACCTCAAAGTACTGAATATTATTTCACTTGAACGTTTCCCTCAGTTTATAACATTCCATGAGAATAAATTTGGTAAGCTGTACTCAGGGCTGGAGAGTTATGAAAATGGAAGTTTCATTTCTGTCCTGGTCCCAGAAGACAGTATCTTTATTACCTTTTTCATTCAGATTCAGGGCATAATATTATGCTTAAAAACATAGATCAAGCAGAAAGGCAATAGTTTTTATTTTAAAGCATACTGCTTTTAAAAGATGTAGGAAGCTGAACTGCTGTTCTTCATATGGATATGAAAGCCCATTAGAAAAATTTGAGTGATTCTCTTTCTGTGCATTAAACCCTTGCTGCACCTTGTTATGATACTTCATTCTAGAAGACTCACATTTATGCGACCTATAAGTTTTCTAAACCACCTGCATTAAAGTAGTTATGCTAACCAACGTACACACAGTCTCAATCTTTATGGTTTTATGAGCAACACCCAGGGTGGCAGGGAGAAGCCTATTAGCCACCACATAAGCAAGAGTGATGAATGCCCTCTCTCCTCAAATCACCCTGCAACCTCGCCATGGAACCATTTGAGAGAGCACCAGATGCATACACACACACTAAATCCATCTGCACCTTCTGAGGCATTGACTTCCTAATGGAAACTGTTTTTTAACATGGGCAAAGGCTAATCCATAACTTACATACTTGAGGAAATCAATCAATAAACATGCCTGTGACAATGGGATTTTTGACAAGAAGCACTGCAAAATCTTATTTACCACCTCTGCACAGCCAGCAAATATACACCAGGGAAACTTACTTTTGATGTAGACATATAACTTAAATAATGCTCAAATGACTGGTGCAGGCATTGGCTACAGAGCATAAAAAGGAAATCGGGATTAGCTAAAAATAGTTGTATTAAAAATCAGTGTATTTTCTTCCTCGAGGAGAAGGGGAAAAAAATCAACCCACAACTCTAATCTTGGGCTAGAAGACTACAGGTAGAAAAGTTCAGGTCTTGCCCTTCTCATTTTTAAAAGACACTTTTCTAGTTCAAAGGGGCTTTGGTTTAGCTTCAGGGGAAATATCAAGGATTATAATTGGAAGACTTTTCTAGGTTTTCCTAGCTGGATTTCAGAAATACAGTATGTACTTAACAAAACCACACACATAAAAAAGAACGGAGAAACTTTGAAATAAACCTTTCATTGCTCCTGCTGCCATGCAGTCTATACTGTCACCCTGCATTTTCCTGAGAGGGAGGAGTATGGAACGAGGGATGAAAGGTACTGGAGAATGAAGAAGTGCAAGATTAAAAATAAATCAAAAAGGAGAAGGCATTTTGAGAGAGGTGGAATTATGCCAGCTCCTAAATTCTCCTCTTAAATGGGTACACCTGGAAAGAATTGTCTGTATTTAATGAGATATTTCAGCAATTAATTGCAATGCAGTTGATTAGAAATGTTTGTGGAGTTCATTAAAAGGGTGGACATCGGAAACAGCTAATGTTAGCAGTCTGCCTGTCTGTGCTGTGCTCTGACCCTGTCCACTCTGAAAGCTGTGGGAAATGAAATGCTGGCCCTACTGCAGTCAGGGGAGCCGTGTGACTAACTTTGGGAGAGGCAGTGGTAGGATTTCATGCTGGGAAACAGTGTTGACATTAATGATTGCCTAAACATTTGTGCCTATTCTTTCAATTTAAGGTGGAGGGCTGCTGACTTGTTTTGTCTTTTTGTTTTTTTTTTTTGAAAGCAAATCGTATGTTTTCCTGCTCCTGCCTTTTCTTGGTGCATACTTTGTATTGCACGTGTTCTGATTAAATATGGTCTTCTGGATATGGGAGCATTAAATACTGAGAATTAAACGTTTCAGCAATTATGTAGTTAAGGCATATTAAAACAATAAAAAAATGTATCTCCTTTATATAAATCCCTAGGCCAGAAGCTTTTGTTTTGAAAACAAACTAAGCATTTTGATTGGTATAGCTTGCAGCAAATTAACCACTTTACATATTTAGACTAAGAAATGTGTGTGTTTATTTATTTTAAGATCTCTAACCAAGAAGAGTCTTGCTATTTTTCTAAATTGGTTCTGGATTGCAACAGAGCTGAAGACACACAAGTCACTTCAGTCTTTTAAAAATGCCTGGAAATGTTGATATCTACTACAGTCATTCAGAACCACTTATTCAGACTTTACTTGTCGCTAGGAAAACTTTTGCTTGAATATATTTTCATCTGTTTGCTGTTCAGGGTTAAAAAATGTCTTTTTGTGATCCAAGCAAGGCTTTACAGCATTCTTGAGTTGTCAGGAATGAGGGAAAAGGATCAGCCTTTCAGACAGGTTAAGGATACAGCAGCTGGAACCATCAAGTGTTTCACAGCTGGTCACTTCTGTGGAACCATCCAGTTCCTGTGGTATTCCTTCTGCTGAAAAATGGGTTTGCCTCTTAACATTTTAATGATAAAAGTCTTAATTTTGATGCTGAAATCTGGATTGCCTGGCAGTTTGAATCCACCGTTATGTTCTTCTGCGGTACCACTTAGTGTCAAAGGTTTGTGAAGTGTTGGGATCTGATCACTCAGCAGAGTTTTGGTGATGACATCCAGAAGCAAGCAGCTTTCATGTTTAAGCACTTCATCTGATGTTAAAAAGGGTAGCGAGAGTCAAGGCATGTGAGTTTTATTCCCTGCTCTACCACTGATTTGTTGTTTGCTGAAGACGCAGAGTGCCTTGTTGATAAGGCTCATGATGTTTCATGCTTTATTCTGAAAGCACTGGTTCCCACAGTCACTTTACAGGGTATCTCAGCTTGCCATTGTTAACAAGAGAAGAAAGAAAAAAGCCAGTTTCTATTCAGCTTGCTGAGAAGAGTCGAAAAAGTAACTCATGAAAATACTATTTCTTTAAATGTTATTTAAAGTATCAAAATAATTGTTTCTAAGTCAAAAACCAATCCTGGATCCAAGCATGACTGCTGCGTGCTGTCAAAATCAGGATTCTGGTTTGTGCTCAGATCTTCCTGTACTAACTAAACTCAAAGCAGTGTTTGGTTTTACCTTCCTCTGCTTTAGGAAGTGCTCTCTTACAGACTCCTGGCAATATTCTGAATATTAAAGCTTTAGTAATGATAGCAGGCTTCATGCTGACAGTGCTGATGTTCCTTAGAGGAATCTTGTTTCTAGGCACTGCTGTCATTGTCCTTTTCCTCCCTTCTGAGATTTGAAAACTTTCATTGTTTTATCCAAGACCATAGAGAAAGATCTTAAGGTCAGTCTCTGCTGTCAGTTTCCCAGTGAAAACTACAAAAAGTCAGTGTTCCTGTACTCCAGACTACAAGATGCAATGGTCACTTCCATGGTGACCAGTGTCTGTAATTATAGGGCTCTAGTTTGAAGGCAAAACCTTGGTCAGAACTGAGGGACACAAAACAGTGAAAGCAATGGAAGGATGCTTTACAATAATAATAATTACACTGGAAATCCATGTGGGAATGTGACTCACCACTGGCCTCTGCACTGTGTATACCTTTCACCAACAAGTACCCAATGACCAGAGTGGCTTTTCTTCTCTTCTGGCTTTTCTGAACTAAAATACCTTTCTTGTAAGCTTGTTCAAAACTGTTAGTAAAGATGTTGTGGTTTAATCCCAGCTAGGAGCCAAGAACCACACAGCTGCACACTCCCCCACCAATGGGATGGGGTAGAGAATTGGAAGGGTAAAAGCCAGAAAAAATCATGGGCTGAGATAAAGACAGTTTAATAGAGAAAGCAAAAGCCACACACACAAGCAAAACAAAAAATTAATTCACTGCTTCCCATGGGCAGGAGGTGTTCAGCCAT